>NC_090778.1:17732500-17825000 GCF_040054535.1 Antennarius striatus
TTTTTCTGATTTTGTCTTTTCTCACTTTCTCCTATTTTTAATGTGTGAATTCAAGGTAAAGCTATTTCCAATCAAAGACATTTGAAGACAAGTAAGAACATTCACCTCATGTGTTCTTGGCAGTCCTCCGAGAATGTGTGTGTGTGTGTGTGTGTGTGTGTGTGTGTGTGTGTGTGTGTGTGTGTGTGTGTGTGTGTGTGTGTGTGTGTGTGTGTATATATATATATATATATATATACATACAGTATATATATATAAAAAGAAATAGGAAAATGATTTGTTCTTGCATGTGATAGCATGCATGCGCACGCACAGACACGCGCGCACGCACACACGCACGCACGCACACACACACACACACACACACACACACACACACACCTCTGAACAATTTGGTTTGATGTTCACTTAGGCTGGATGTTTTTTGGAGGTTAAAAGGAAGCCGGACAACCTTGTGAGAATCCACGCAGAAACTGGGAGAATATCTCCGTACAAATTCTGCACATAACAGAATTGAACCCAGAACCTCCTTGCTGTGAGAGGACAGCTCTACCAACCTTGCTAATCATGCTGCTGCTTTAAACATAAAAAAAAAGAAATATATAGATATGAATAATATTAATCATAACCAGCTAGAGGAATGGGATTGAATGAGATACCACCAGACATGAGTATTTTTAAACAAGTACAGTACTCACGTAGAATTGAAGTACTGCACTTATGTTTTGCAATTTTGTGCTTGTACTTTTAATGGCAAGCTTTTTCCTCCACTCCATACACACACACACACACACACACACACACACACACACACACACACACACACACACACACACACACACACACACACACACACACACACACACACTATACTTTTCTACTTACTGAAACAGAAAATGTAAATTGAATGCAAGCCAAATTAACAACACAGATAATGAATGTGCTGCTCTCTAATAATATTGCTTTTCTGAACGTAGTAATTAACTGAATGATGTTTCATTTCACTAGGGGTGGCAGTGGCTCAGTGGTGGAGCGGGCGGTCCAATGTTCCAAGATTGTCGGTTCGATTCCCACTCCTTGGGCGCTTCACAAAGGTGCTGCCCGCCACTCTACCTCCCTTGTCATTGCTTACAGGCCCCCCTGTGTGTGGTTGTGTGTATTACAGGGGCCTGTACACACTAACATGATTGTGATTGACTAACATACTAGAGTGTGGATTCTTAATTTCCCTTCAGGGATTATAACAGTATATATTAAAAAAAAAAATTGTGACCTTCGATAATTTAATTCTTACTTCAAGTGGAAAAATCACAATTGTTGCTCTTGTTAGGCCTGAATGTACTTTGTGGTAAAGAAAACATTCACTATTGTATCATAGTCTTTAGTCATGTCCCTTCATCCTACCTACATAACGTTTCTCACTGAAAATGAATGTGTATTCACTTTGGCATGGATAACATGAGCACAAACAATAGTTCCCCTTCCCCTATGATGATAGTCTTATAGTCTTGTTATGTTACAGAATCTGCCAGCTCTGGGATCTGAAAGGACCAGAAATATGCAAGGCTAGCTCACACAGTTTGGGTTGAAACAGCACCAACCCATTGTGTTTCAGAGTGTGTTTGTGGCTTGAGAAGAACAAATCATATTTCTGTGAAACTGATTTAGTGTCAATTATGAATATTGTTAAATGATCGCATGATCTCTGTGTCATGTAATCTTCCATCCCCTGCAGTGATTATGGCATTACAGTCCAGTCACCAGTGGTAAATGCTGCATCTTGAAAATAAAAATAGATATAGAATAATCACAGAATACAACTGTTTAAAATTTTTAGTTTTTTTTCTGTGCAAAAAGTCATTTGCCAGTGGTTTCACAATAATTTGAAGTTACCTCACCTTTGTGCAGGCACCCCTTCCCTCATAAGCAACAATTAATGCCCAAGATAACACACAAACAACAATTTAGTTCTGTTGCCAAACCTACTGTCACTGTTCGGTGTTGCTGCTCTGCTGTGCTGGGGTGTGGCAGGAGGAGAGGCTGAACTTTTAGGCGGAGTCTTGTCTTCACACCGGTCCCTCATCTCAATACTTGAATTTGATCAGACTGATTAGCCTGAGGCTTTTTAAGCCTGACTCTCTTTTGGTTCTTTGCCAAATTGTTTTGTACCCCTGCCTGTGTCTTGTTTTGTGTCTTGCCTGTATTTGGTTTTCCCATTAAACCATAGAAGAAAGCTTCTCTCCCCGTGTCCTGCATTTGGGTTCTTATCCCGTCTGTTGTGACACCTACATGTGCCACACAAAAAAATTGTATTAGGACGAGACAATAAAAGTAGTACGAATGTAGAGATATGAAAATGTGTGGGATTGCGATGACAGTCAAGCATATATTCTCCTTGTAGCAGAGTTTGTTGGGCTTGACATGCCTCGTGATGTGCTGGTGAACAAGATGCAGTGTACCCTGCATCTTGTTCATAGAAGCTGGGATGGGTTTCAACGTAACCTGTGACTGCAATGGGATAAAAAGCTTGAAGAAGAGACAACACTAGTTGTCTCATCTTCAGAAGACTGGTGGATGGATGATGGATGCATAAATGAATCCATGGATGTCTTTAATAAATTAATAAATGTTGGACAAAAGAAATAATTCAAAATAAATACAATAATTGAAGCCAAAGAAAAATAGCCTTGCACTTCGACACTTACAATACCTGAACAAAGTTTTCCTATTTCTACTGATAGTTCTTACTGTAAACTGTATTTATACAGTGTATTGTGTAGAGCAGTGCTGCATATTAGTACTGTAACTGAAGTAAAGGATTGAGTACTTCCTCCACTACAGCCCCTCTCTGTCTGTCAAGATAAGCAGAAAAAAAAACTGTGGAAAGTTAAAATAAGAATTGATCCATCTTAACATCAGTCCATCTCCATTTCTGACAAGTCCATGTCAAAGTTCTCTCAGTAACATATTTTCTTATTAATACCCCTGTGTGAATGCTTATATGATAACATTTCTTCATTGAGTTAAGAAACAAGTCATGCATCTTTATTAATCGTACACACAAAAGCTCAGCTCAACAACAATAGATTTACCTTCGATTTTACTGCTCTGAGCTGGACTGCTTTGGTTTTAGCAAGACCTTCTCCTGCATGTTAACTGGACCACTTCTCTCCTAACACGATCCGGAATCCAATTCCCATCCCCCACGTTTGGATGGGAAATGAGCCCATTTGAGAAAACAGAGTAACATTGTATGCACAAGGAATGAGGGACTAATATAACACTTCACAGTGCTGTCTGAAAAGCCTGTTTGTCCAATTTTGACATCCTGTACATTTCACTCAGATACACGGGCAGACCACTTGTTGCATGGCAGTAAAGTTAGAAATAGACTGTGTAATGACTGTAATGACTGTCAGGAGGGTTAGGTTTGTCCCTTGTGTCTGCTCACTTTGTTTCCACAGGCCAGGTGCCTAGTGTGTACTTTTTACAGAGGCATATAGTGATCTTTTCTCCAAAGGCCTTGGAAGTCAGGAGACATGCAGCGTATCATCTATTATTGGGTATTATCTTGACTCACTGTAGTGCTTTCAAAGCCCTTGGTAGACAGGCAGGTTTGGCTCAAGACACCTAATATGTCTGTGCAGTCATGCTCTCTCTCTCTCTCTCTCTCTCTCTCTCTCTCTCTCTCTCTCTCTCTCTCTCTCTCTCTCTCTCTCTCTCTCTCTCTCTCTCTCTCTCTCTCTGTGCCTGGCGTTTGTGCTTTCCTCATTTCTTCTACAGGTCAAGTTAATGGGTCTTTAACCCAGTGTCAATGAGTTAGGGGCTTTGGTGCAATCGTTCCCTCCTCAATTAGACGAAGATACAGGTGTGTGTGTGTGTGTGTGTGTGTGTGTGTGTGTGTGTGTGTGTGTGTGTGTGTGTGTGTGTGTGTGTGTGTGTGGATTAAGATCCTCAAAATACAGCCTGAGGTGATCACACTGAGTTCCATTATTGCCATTTATCACAAAGATAATGAAATACAATGTTACTCATGCACACACACACGCACACGCACACGCACACGCACACGCACACACACACACACACACACACACACACACACACACACACACACACACACACACACACACACACACACACACACACACACACACACACACACACTTCACACTCCCGAAAACAGATAAACATAATGATGACTGTTATAATACACACAGATTCCCACTGGAGCTTGTGAAGATAATACAATCAGGAGATTATTAGCATCACCAGACTGAAAGCGATTAAATTTAGCAAGAGATTTTCTAATTTGATACAGTAGAATTCCAGACCGTAGAGTGCAGCTGATATCTGAGATTGTATTACACCAAATTTTAGACTGAAGTCTTTTTATCATTTTTTGTATGAACGATAAGGAGCCTGTATTAGTATTTGATGGCTTGTGGCCTTTTTGACTGAATAGTCATAGGAGCTAAACTCAGGAGCAAAGGCTTAACAATATGAGCACTGATGTGCAAAAGCATATCAAATTCAATACAGTATGCATACTATCAAAGGTAAGTATCTCAAAAGGTTCGGCAACATTTCAGGTTTAGGTAAACTCTCACGATTCTCATTTTTCATAACTAATCTACAGGCACAGACTGTGTGATACAACACGATTTAGTCAAATTTAGGGGTTCCTGGATAAACAAACAGCTGCCAGTATAATTTTAGGAGAAATGTGCCAACTATACCCTTCAAGTTAGATCACATTGCAAACCCTGCAACACTGAAGCCAGCTCATTAATTGTCTATGGAGTGTGTCAGGAGGAGCAATAATCCAGTGGCATGTATTTCCTTGTCTGATATGTGGTTCTTGTTGGAGGTGATGTGTAGGGGTCTATAATAAAAGTCAGAGCTGACTTCTACATCATATCCATGAGCTGACTTGGAGCTGAGTTGTTTAATGGAGAAACATTAACTCCGTGGTGGGATTTTTATACATCAATATTCCTATTTGTTGTTTAATTTCTTCTGCCTTATTTCTGTAGGGGTGCATTTGGTTTGAGATGTTTATTGGCAAGTGATAATCATAAAAAAAACTTGATGTGTTCTTTCATATCATGTTGCACATCTGTGAAAAGAAAAATATGACAATGTTTCTGTCTTTGAGACTTTCAGGAACTAAATAATAAAGAGAAAGTTTCTTAATATGCATTTTAATGAAGTTTTCTTGAAGAGATGAAAAAAGTCAATTGGATTGGCAAGGTTCTGGCAAGGATTTTGCTTGAGATTTCAATAAAAAATACTGTGTTCGATAACTACATTTAACTTCAAGAACATGGTATTAATATACTCTTGTGCCACTTTTGAATCCTTTTTGGAATGGATGATCCGGAATTTTGTCTGCAAAGTGTTCCAGTGTGTTACGGTATTTAAATAATTGCACAGTAAAATTTTATTTGTCTTATTTTCATTCTGGATAGCACACTTCTTCTTTTCGTTCTCTTTTTTTAAATAAGGAAATCAGTGGGAAGGGATGGCAGCAAGAAAACAACCTACAACCAGCCAACTTACCAACCAAGCAACAGTCAGAAACCACAAGTTACATTAAAAAACCTACAGCTCATGAAACCCAGTTACTGCAATAGCCGCTTCAAGGAGAATACGGATACAGTCAACACTGTGTGTATGTGTGTGTGTGTGTGTGTGTGTGTGTGTGTGTGTGTGTGTGTGTGTGTGTGTGTGTGTGTGTGTGTGTGTGTGTGTGTGTGTGTGTGTGTGTGTGTGTGTGTGTGTGTGTTTTACTTATGCTTGTTTTTGTGAAGATTGACTGAAATCCAGTGTTTGTGAGCTATGGGGTTGGCATCTGGCTACAAAAGTACTCCACACCACAATCAAATCCAAGGGCTTTTCCTCCTGCAAAGAATCTGTTGAGAGGGTAGGGGGAGTTTGTGTACGTGTGTGTACATGACTGCGTATTTGTGTCTGTATATCTGTGTCTGTTGGACAGTCAGGAGAGATGAGGGAGGTCGGGTATGTGTTACGGGGTAGATAAGAGGGCATTATCGGCCCTGCTCATTCTGTCCTTTACCAGTGGGGGGTGTGGTGCCTTATCCCTGCTTCCTGCTCTGTGGGTCGCCTTCACAGTGTGAAAGAAACTGATGGATGTCACGCAAACATTCTTATTCACACACACACACGCGCACACACACACACACACACACATACACACACACACACACACACACACACACACACACACACACACACACACACACACACACACACACACACACACACACACACACACACACACACACACAGGGCTGTCATCCTCATCTGTGTTTTTTCAAAGCAGTCTCGTCTTGTAAAATTCTGTTTTTTGTTTTGTTAGGAAATTGATGATGGTACCAACTCATTTTTTACTCTTTTCTTGAGGAACTTCACTAACTGATGCAATACTGAAAGAGAAGTTAAACCAGAATAAGTTGTCCTGTTGACTGTACTCTGAAGTTGGATATCCCACATGTACATATGTCTTCAGATTTGCTGCCTGCGGCACTTTTTCAAACAAAGGTTGTCTTCTTGTTGTAATAAACCCCCACATATCAACAAGAAGCATCATGACCTGTGTGGGCATACTGAGTGAGCAGCACGGCAAGAGAGAAATAGAGATAGAAAGGGTGAGTAGCAGAAAAATGTTCATATTTATGTAATGCCAGTCTGGTCATAATGTAATTTACAGTAGTAACACAAAGCTGAGTCCAAATATACAGGTCCAAACAAGAGCTTTACAATCTACTGTGTTTCTCCGTTTCACTTTCACCAGTCATACTCCCATCAACACTAAAAGTGTGTCTTGTGAGGTTTTGATGAGGGCATTTCAAGCCTGGGCAGAAAGCTTATCGCATTGCAAAGTGGAAATTACAAAAAGAAAACAATGAATGGTGAAAGAAGGAAGAATGTGAGATGAAGGGAGAGAAAAAACTGAAAGGAAACAGAAGAGATTAACTCTGAAGGCAAAAACGGTGGCAAAAAATAGTGTAATAGTTGCAAAAGAGTTCCATGGATGGAATGACAAAGGATATAAGCAATTAAGTGAGGCAGTGGGAAGAAAGGGGTGTTTTGCATCCCTTTGCACCTGCCCTGGTCTTTAATTTCTCTCTCAGCAGGGGGAAAGTTATCAGTTTTCCTTTGAGAATTGCCTTCCTAATTGAACTTGCCATTGATATTGGTCACACATTCTTTAAAAGCAACCAACTGATGATGGTTTTTGGAGCTGATTGCTTCTTACTTGATAAGGGAAGAATGAAACCAGAATTACAATGTGGCCCAATTGTTGCAATCAGTGTAACATTACAGAAGAGATGTGCAGCGTGCAATGTATTCACATGCAAATGCCATCAATTTATTGTAAGATATGCAGCTTTTGTTTTCATGCTAGTTGGTTTTGAGTGATTAAGTTTATATTCGGCAGTTAAATTTACACAATACTGTTTTTAATTTTCGCAGAAATATATTATTTTGCCAGAATGTGACATGAATTAACCACTCAGATGCTTTTATGTGTTGCTTCTACTTATTATAATGAAGTTTCCTTACAATGTTAAAACGTTTAGTCAGGTTATTGTTTTTAGATGTTTTCCATCCATCCATCATCTACCCCTTATCCGGGGCTGGGTCACGGGGACAACAGTCTCAGGAGGGATGCCCATACTCCCGCCCCCCCCAGACACCTCCTCCAGCTCCTCCGGGGGGAGCCCGAGGCGTTCCCAGGCCAGCCGAGAGATATAGTCCCGCCAGCGTGTCCTAGGTCTTCTTCGAGGTCTCCTCCCGGTAGGACATGCCTGGAACACCTCCCCAGGGAGGCGTCCAGGGGGCATCCGAAACAGATGCCCGAGTAACCTCAGCTGGCTCCGCTCAAGGCGGAGGAGCAGCGACTCTACTCCGAGCTCCTCCCTGGTGACTGAGCTCCTCACCCTATCGCTAAGGGTGCACCCGGCGACTCTACAGAGGGAACTCATTTCAGCCGCTTGTACCCAGGATCTTGTTCTTTCGGTCATGACCAAAAGCTCATGACCATAGGTGAGAATAGGGACGTAGATTGACCGGTAAATCGAGAGCTTTGTCTTGCGACTCAGCTCCTTCTTCACCACAAGACCTATACAGCATCACTGCAGACGCTGCACCGATCCATCTGTCAATCTCACGTTCCACCCTTCCCTCACTCGTGAACAAGATCCCAAGATACTTAAACTCCTCCACTTGGGGCAAGGACTCTCCACTTTTCCGGACTAGAACCATGGCCTCGGATTTAGAGGTGCTGATCCTCATCCCACTTGCCTCACACTCAGCTGCAAACCGTCCCATTGCACACTGAAGGTACTGGTTTGATGAGGCCAACAAGTCAACATCGTCTGCAAAAAGCAGAGATGAAATCCTTTAGTCCCCAAACCGTACTCCCTCCGGATCCTGCCGCGCCTAGAAATTTTGTCCATAAAGATTATGAACAGAATCGGTGGTAGATGGCAACATGCACAAGTAACAGGTCTGATTTACTGCCGGCAATGCGAACCAAGCTCTGGCTTCAGTCATGCAGGAGCATGACAGCCCTCAGCAAAGGGCCCCGATGCACCCCCCACAAGATACCATGAGAGACATGATCGAATGCCTTCTCCAGATCCACAAAATACATGTGGACTGGTTGGGCAAACTCCCATGAACCCTTGAGCACTCGATGGAGAGTCTAGAGCTAGTCCAGTGTTCCATGACCGGGACGAAAACCACATTGTTCCTCCTGAATCCGCGGTTCGACTATCGGTCTAATCCTCCTCTCTATTACCCTGGAATAGACTTTCCCTGGGAGGCTGAGGAGTGTGATCCCCCTATAGTTGGAACACACCCTCCGGTCCTCCTTTTTGAAAAGAGGGACAACCGCCCCAGTCTGCCAATCCAGAGATACCATATCTGACTGCTATGCAATGTTACAGAGACTTGCCAACCACGACAGTCCATGCTCATCCAGAGACAAGGTACTCAGAGCGAATTTCATCCACCCCTGGTGCTTTGCCACCGAGGAGTTTGGCAACCACCTTGGTGACTTCAGCTTGGGTGATGGACGAGTCCACCTCTGAAATCTCAGCCTTTTCTTCCTCTGTGTAAGACATGGCAGCAGGATTGAGGAGATCCTCAAAGTATTCTTTCCACTGCCCTACAATATCCTCAGTCGAGATCAGCAGCTCTCCACCTGTACTGTAAACAGTACAGGTGGAGGTGGCGCCGAATGGTTTGCCAGAATTTCTTCGAGAATGACCAACAGTCTTCCTCCATGGCCTCTCCAAACTCTTCCCAGACCCAAGTTTTTGCCTCCGCAACTACTCGAGCTGCAGTACACCTGGTCTGCCTGTACCTGTCAGCTGCCTCTGGAGTCCCACAATTCAACAAGATTTGATGGGACTCCTTTTTCAGCTTGACAGCATCCCTTACTTCTGGAGTCCACCTCCGAGTTTGGGGGTTACCTCGCGAAAAGCACCAGAGACCTTGCAACTACAGCTCTGAACATCCGCTTCAACAATGGAGGCAGAGAACATGGTCCACTCTGACTCAATGTCCTCAGCCCCCTGCGGGATCTGGGAGAAGCTCTCCGGGAGGTGTGAGTTGAAGAACTCACTGACAGAATCTGTCCGGCCCCCTGCTCTACTTGCGGATCCAGCTCACCACCAGGTGGTGATCGGTTGGCAGTTCTGTCCCTCTCTTCACCAATGTCCAACACACGCGGTCGGAGGTCTGATGATACGACAACAAAGTTGATCATCAACCTCCGGTCTAGGGTGTCCTGGTGCCATGTGCACTAATGGACATCATTATGGACAAACTGACTAGCACAGAAGTCCAAAAACAGAAAAGTGGAGAGTCCAGCCCCTCCCAAGGGTTTGGGTTCCAGAGCTCATGCTGTGGGTGGAGGTGAGCCCGACTATATCTAGTCAGTACCTGTCAACCTTCCTCACAAGCTCTGGCTCCTTTTCCTCCAGTGAGGTGACATTCCATGTCCCTAGAGCTAGACTCTTTGTATCAGGATTGGGTCATCGAGCCCCATGCTGACGACTGCCACCCAATCCACACTGCACCTTTCCCCTATGATTTCCTCGGTGGGTGGTGAGTCCACCAGAGTTTTTAGATGTTTTCTTTTTCCTAATATTTCGAAAATAAAGTTATATCTAATCTAATCTAGAAATCGGTCCCAATCACACCACAACTTGACCACCAGCGAAGTTTTTAACTTGTGAAAAGGATTCACAGAGGATTTTTATCCTTTTACATCAGGCGCTAATCATTAAGCTTCATCAAGTCTATTATTGTGTATTATTATTATTATTATTATTATTATTATTGTATTTAGTTTCAGTTTCAGAAATTCTACAGCAGAATCTGACTGTATTCTATTACATGCTTGCATCTCAAATTCCTCTGTGATGATATACTGGTGAATTCTTCACTGGCCATGCTTTGTTAATTTTGACATTACTAGAAAACACGCTTCAAGTATACAATACAGAATAGAAATTATGACATTTTCCTTTACTGTCTTACAAGAAATAAATGAGTTTATGCCAATATATTCATGTGATTTCTATGGAGTACATGGTTGCATGGCACAGACAAAATCTGATTACCTATAATTAAACAATCGGAAGTGTTTTGCCATGAGCAGAACATACACTTAAAATTAATTGACAGTTGAATATTCAAATGTTTCCAGCTGCACTCGGAATATGAGATGATTTTCACTCTGCCAGCTTGTAAATGGAGGGTAGATAATGAGCAAGGAGTAGGAGTACTGGGCATCTGGAGCAAGCATATGGATATCTCTTTTAATGGCGAGCAGACCATAATCCTACAGCCTTTCCACGGTGTCTTAGCAACAGCTGGAAACCAATAAACATAAATTGTTTTAAAATTCACTGTTACTTAATGAAGTGTGAGAGGATAAAGTGATGTAATGATGTACAAGCAGTTCAGTCTTTATTTACCACGGACCGCACAACTGTACCAGTGACATAATGCACATTACCTACCGGTCTCTCCAGGAAGTCTAATTGTAGATTCTAAAACAGTGAAATGCTGATTGACATTAAATGATTTTTTCTACTTCTTCATTCAACCAACTTAATATGGAAGTAAAATGTCTCTCCTTAGGGGGAGGATCCACCTCCCGAGGCTATTATTCCAATTATTTACTGCCACATTAGTTTCTCTCGTCTCCTTTCTCTTTCATATACAGTAGTAGAGGAGTGAAATGAAAGTACTCAACACCTTTTAGCTCACCTGCAACACTTCCCAAGATGTTGTTGTTATGACGTTGCTTTTCTGTCAATGGTATTCCATGCCTTTGTTTATTTGACCATAAATTCTTTTATATAATATAAAATGTTTGTAGTGAGACTCCAAAGAAATTCACAGAATGGACTTTTTATGAAATTTAAGAGAAGATTTGCTCAGAAGCATTTTTAGACATGTTACACAATATAAGAGCGCAGCCATAAATCTCTATACTGACAGTGCAATTTGCAGGATACCAGTAAATTAAACTACTTCTCAGTAGCATGTATTTGTAATACACATTCATATTTGCATTTTGTTTTTCAACTGAATTCAGTTGAGTAGATTAAACATTTATAAGAACGGAGAGTTTTTTTATATTAAATATTCTGTCTGAGGCATATTAGCTGTGTAATACAATACACAAAGCTGTCAATGCAATCAGTCATTTGTTTAATTGTATGACATATACACGTGAGCAAAATTGTTGGTATCCCTCTGTTAATTATTAATAAATACACAATGGTTATTGAAAACACTTGAAACTTACAAAAGTAACAATAAATAAAAATGTATTGAAAATTAAACAATCAAAACCAGTCATCACTTTTTAATTGTCCCTCAAAATAATTTAAAAAATAAACAAACAAACAAACAAACTACTGAAACATGTCTGGACAAAAATGATTCTACCTCTGTAAAAGATTGAAAAAAAATTGACCAGAGGGACATGAATAACTCAGGTGTGTCCTGTAATTGGCATCACAGGTGTGTTGAATCTCATAAGTAGTCAGTCTACCTATTTAAAGGATGACAAATAGTCACTGTGCTGTTCGGTGACATGGTGTGTACCCGACTGAACATGGACAGTAGAAAGCAAAGGAGAGAGTAATCTCAGGAGCTTAGAAAGAAAATTATAGACCAGCATGTTAAAGGTAAAGGCTATAAGACAATCTCTGAGCAGCTTGATGTCCCTGTGACAACAGTGGCACATACTGTATATTTCAAACGTTTAAGATCCACGGGAAACATGGAGGAGGAGGCTACGTTCTGGGGCTGCTTTGCTGAAACTGGCACAGGGTGTCTTGAATCTGCAAGGTACAATGAAATCTCAAGACTATCAAGGCATTCTGGAGAAATGTGCTGCCTAGTGTCAGAAAGCTTGGTGTCAGTTGCAGATTATGGGTTTTCTAACAGGATAACAAACACACAGCCCAAAACACCCAAAAATGTCTTAGAAAAAAAGCATTGGACTATTCTGAAGTGGCCTTTTATGAGCCCAGATCTGAGTCCTAGTGGACATCTGTGGAAAGAGCTGAAACATGCCATCTGGAGAAAACACCCTTCAAACCCGAGACAACTGGAGGAGTATGCTCCCGAGGAGTGGGCCAAAATACCTGTTGAGAGGTGCAGAGGTCTCATTGACAGCTACAGAAATTGTTTAATTGCAGTTATTGCCTCAAAAGGTCATGACCGCTTGTCGTCACTGCCACCCATATGGCAGTGCACCCGACCTCATCGATCTGCCCTGTGGGTGGTGGGTCCACAGGGGTGGGAAGAATCCACGTTGCCTTTTTGGGTTAAGCCCGGCCGGGTCTGCCACAGGGCGCTCGCTGACGGGCCCTCCGTCCAGGCCAGGCTCCAGACGTGGGCCCCGGGCCTCCTCCGGGCAGGGTCACCTGTTTCCCGTCTCGTTTTTTCACAGGATCTTCTGAACCATTCTTTGTCTGGCCCTTCACCTGAGACCTGTTTGCCTTGGGTGACCCTACCAGGAGTACAAGACTCCCAACAACATAGCTCCCAGGATCCTTCGGGCACACAAACCTCTCCGCCACGATAAGCTAATGGTTCCTTGGAGAGGAGTGTGTGAGTCGTGCCAGTAAAATAGAATTCAATCCAATGTCAGAAATACCTTTTAAGGAGGCAGCAGATGCTGTAGATATACGTATATTCAAGTTTAAAGGAAAATAAGCAGCTTGAGTCTGTAAACAGTGACTTCACGAGACAGTTGAAGGTTTTGATTAGAAGATATGACTACAAAATGATAATTTTACTTGGTATTTAATTATTAATAATCTTTGGCAGGCATGAACCGTACGTTACCAACGTACCGTTCTGTGACCTGTGGATTCTGACATTATTTCAAAGCCCTTTCAGTTGCATTATTTCAGCTTTTTACTGCATGAAATATCATTACCCACACTGCCTTGACAGTTACACTGCAGCCCCACCGACATATGTCATTGTCATAGCAGCTAAGCTAAAGTGGCTAGTAGAGTTTATGAGAGTCATACTAGCAGCCAGCTTTATGACCTCTGTCATGTCTGCTGCAGTTATAAATTATGTCATGCCTTTGACAGCTTAATGGGGTGTGCTGATGTATAGTCTTCATATTGTGCTACAAGTCTTGATACCTTAAGTGATATTATTCCAGTACACTTGACATGAGGAGCAGTTTCATTCTTTGAATGCACAGTTAATTTCATATTCAGCAGAGCCGAGTCTTGAGAGCACTGCTCAGCTGGACACGGCCTGTTGTGTTTAGTGGTATTTTGTGCTGGGAGACACGTTTGCAGTTGTCCTTCTCTGAGCATTAACTGAATGTGTGTGTGTGCGTGTGTGCGTGTGTGTGTGTGTGTGCGTGCGTGCGTGGAATGTAGTTGTCTGTTTCACCTGAGCTCCTTTACTTCTCGTAAAATTTGGGGTTAACTTTGCATGCCCTCACCTTCACGATTTTATTCATGTGCTGGGTTGTTGTTGGTTTTTTTTAGGTGTGTGTGTGTGTGTGTGTGTGTGTGTGTGTGTGTGTGTGTGTGTGTGTGTGTGTGTGTGTGTGTGTGTGTGTGTGTGTGTGTGTGTGTGTATCTATGTGGGTGTGTACAGTAGACTACTGATAATTAATGTCTAAAAAGAAGTACACAATGGCAAATGCTTTAGAGTTGATTAGCAAGATGACGTGCTTCTAATGTGACAAGTCAAGCTGAAATTCATTGACATCTGTGGTGAGTCATTTTAAACACATCAGTTAATACCAAGAGAATCATTGTTCTAATTATCTGAAAAAGAAATTTCTGAAATGTTTTGACAATCTTTGCTGTACAGAAACATCTCGTTTGTCTTTAATATTTTTACTGTTGCCTTAAAACCGAAATGAACAAGTAGTTTTTCTATCTAGCATTTTAAACATCTTTCAGAAGATGCTATCTGTCCGTCCGTCCGTCCATCCATCCATCCATCCATCCATCCATCCATCTATCTATCTATCCTCTGTCTTTATCTATCCATTTTCTCTGTATTTCTACTTGTATCAATTTTTTCTCTCTTTCTTTAGGAGAATAATTATTCAAATGTGCATTTCAAAGCAAAATGCCAAGTGCATAATCACCGAGGCAGCATGTGTACAAAAATGTTAAAAGGAACTTTCACTCATGTTTTTGGTGAAAGGTGATCTGAATGCATCGATTCACAACTAAACAGACTGATCGCAAGCATTAACGAAGATCAAACTCAGCTTCAAATTTGAAGCAACACATCAAACTCCAGCAATGAATAGTATCACAACTTGCAAGTTACCGAAGACCTCAGGAAACCAAAAGATATATGCTGCAGCAAACCACCATCTTTGTAAAGGATGGGTTTTATCAGGACATCAGCTTTATCAGCTTTGTTCTGGACTTCATTGCAGGATTTATTTGAGCAAGGTTAAAAAGTATTTGTTCATCAAATCATTTCTGATTTGCAGTCATTAGATGTTTATACCTTTATAGAAGGCAGGTCAAGACATCCTTGAGCGAATCATTCAACGAAAGTATAACTAAGTACAAGAAGAACAACTTTATGAAGTTGACACTCTGTGCCCAACATTCACGTATAAAAGCTACCTGCAGTGTGCTTCTAATGGTTTTAATACGTCTTTATAATCCCTGGACAAAGACAGATAGATGGATAATCAAACTAAATGTGAACTTTCACAGAAAGTGCAGTTTAGAATATTCTCATAAAAACTAAAATTATAGCACACCCTTGAGCTTGTGGTGTAATTAGGCTAGTGATGGAGTCAGCATCTCTTAATTTGGAAGAATCCAAATTAAAATTATTTAATTTTTTAAACTGCTGTTCAATGAGATCTTGGGTGCCAAGCAGGGTTTTGAAATATAAATATATTACCTTGTAAAACTCATATTTGGCCAATATCATTTACCACAAGAACAAACCCCTTTTTCAGTAAAAAAGATTGGTACCAATTTGATTCAAAACCCTTTCTGAGTGTGCAATACTGAGAACATCGAATTGATATATGATCTTATTAGCGTTCATCCAGAGGTGAGGGTCAGACGAAATAAACATTCCGACCTGAGAACGATGTCACTGAGGAAGGAACAAAGAAAAGCTTACCAGACGAGTGAAAGTTTGTAAGAAAGTAATAAGGAAGGAGTTACAGAGATGTTTGTCATGTGTGGTGTGTTTATGAGTGGTGAGTGTGAAATGAGTCACTCAAATAAAGGTTCAGTGAAGAGAAAGCGTGTGCTGTGCTCTCATCCAAGTTACCTTAGATGTCCTAACACAGGCGGAATGGTGGCAGCATGACTCCTACCGCTCCTCGTCATTCAGGCCGCTGGTGATGCTTCAGGTCTGAAGGTGTTTGTCAGCGAGTTGCTGGCCTGGGTGCTGGATTTAAAAGTTGCAAAGGGCTGTAGTCACTCTCTCCAGGGTGCTAAACCTTTGCTAGAAAAATACATCCTTCTGATACCATGACATGTCCTTCCTTTTATAATGTTTACCGATTTAAGATCAGGGCACAATAACATTTGATAATGTGCCGAATGGGAATAACCTACACATTTTTGTACAGCTGAGAATGAGTCGCCTTCATAGCCTTCATTCTATTTCACCATTGCTTACACCTGCATTTAGGACAGTGAATCAACTCAATTGTAACTTATAGATGAAAAGGTTGCTGATCAAAATCCTCATTTCTCTCAGCCCATCACAGCAAAATATGAAGGAGCAGATAAGGAAAGGTAGTTATTAACTTCTTTGGAAATGTCAGGAATTAGAACTTTTCAGGTTCACATGTCAGGTTCAACCTAGAACATTTAAAACACACTCACAAAAAGGAGAAGACAACAGTTATATTTTTTACTCGCAAGGAGAACGGACAGAGATGTGATTAGTTACAGATCTCCACCCCATTCTCAACATGTCTCTGCCGAAACCTCTTTGTATTTCAGTTGGGAAGTCCCTGTTTACAATGTGTCCCAAAGGATGGGGGACAAAAATATCAGCAATGCACCATGTATGGTATAATGTCACAAGAGTAACCTCTTCCTTTAATGGTATTGTCCTTTTTTCAGCAGGTCAAGGTTTACATCTTAAGCTAGCCATCAGCTGCTACCTAAGTTGTGACCTTTCGACCTCTGCCTAAACATAACTCAGTGCATAGCAAAACACACACATGCACATGAATATGTTCATGGTATGCAGTATAAAGAATAAAAGAATGTAAATCAGTAAATATGGTATAACTTATGTACATTATTCTAACATCACACATGCTAAGATCATCAATCATTTATGTAATACATGGTTTTTATTGCATGCCTCATGTACATTAACTTATTTTTGCTGTTGTTTACATTTAATTTTGGACAAACACTAACATTTACTTAATTGAAATGAAGGAAATACAAGATGGGCTTTTTACCTTGTTGTTATTGATGTCAACAGCGCAAAAATTGTGTGTCAGTGGTAAGAGCAATGGCGAGCAAGAATAATAGCATGACTCAGTAACCAAAACTGACCCACCACCCTAAATCACATATCATGACACCATTAATTATATAGCAAAATGTTCATACATAGGAAAATTTCCAGGCAAGAGTGTGAGAACCTACAACTAGTTACTATTTGGCTGGGTGAAACACATTGGATGCATCTGGAAAAATAATCTTCATATGTAATATGTCTACCGTGGTGAGCAGATTTTTAAGAGAAATGTATGAACTCTCACAGCAAATGTCATCAATATTCATTTTTAAGACTAAAATTAAATTCGGATTGATATGATTAGGAATACAGTGGTACCTCTACTTAACGAAATTAATTGGTTCTGGAAGAAATTTCGTAAGTAGAAAATTTCGTAAGTAGAGACGCGTTTTCCATGCAAATGCCCTAATCTGTTCCAAACCCCCCAAAATTCAGACATAAATGTTTTATAAAGCATAAAAATGCATCAAAACATGTAACAAATACATGTTACAATTACATTATTACACAAGAAATGAGAGTTGTGCATAATGTAAAAAAGAAAGAATAGAGTCCTCATTGTTTTTTGCCCTCTTTGGTTCATGCGCTCTTTTCTCACCCCACCGAACAACAGAGTGAATTCCAGTCCTCCTTTTGAACTTCTCCAACCACCCTTAAACTCCTTAAACTTCCTTTTGTTTTAATAATGTGGCGATTATAGATGCATTACGGCCATATTCTTTGGTGAGATCAACCAAACGCATCCCTTTTCATGCTTTTTTATTATCTCTTGCTTTGATGAAGATGAAGATGAAGAAAACTCTTTTCTTCATCTTTTCCTCTTTTCTCCATCACTTTCTTCGGGTCCATAGTGCATACTCTAAAAGTTAATATATTTGCGTAAAACTATCAGAACACCTCATGGGTCGAGGGCCGAATGACGAGGACGCTGCATAGACACCTATCTAGCTACACACAGACACATACAGTAGAGGTCCCTCTTAGCCAATGGGATGCCAGGATGCTAGGTAATAGCCAATGGCAGAGCAGCTATAAGAATGTTGCGTTCAGGAACCTGTGGGAGCTGCGAGTAGCAGCCCATACTGTATTTTTACCTTTAATAACTCGAAATTTCTTTCGTAACTAGAGGCAATATTTTCCTGTTGAGGCGTGTCTTAAGTAGAAGATTTCGTAAGTAGAGACATTCGTAAGTAGAGGTACCACTCTATAGTGGTACCGAAATAGAATCAGTCATAAAAAAATAGATGTGTACCCTGTATGAAATTATCTAACCAAATATCAATGGAATAGTTTGAATGGGAAAAAGACTTCCCTCTTTGAGAAAAAAAATCTTGGATAGCTTGTTTGTTGTAATGTCACCTTATTTTGTTTGTCAAACTGATTGCTTGTGAAACTACAAACTCATAAAAGCTCCATGGAGAACCAAAGCAGTAAACAATTTATTCAACTAAAAATATTTTTTAAAAATCTTGTTATTTTTGCTTCAGTAAAACCAATATGTATCTGTAATCAGTAGCAGAAGAGAGTCAAGTCTGTCTAATTACAGACCGTGTAATGAACCTCCTGCTGTGAGACACTCTCCCTGAATGTGTATGCAGTGGGCCAGAAATGCTTTGCATGCACACACACACACACACACACACACACACACACACACACACACACACACACACACACACACACACACACAATATACAAAAACAGTGAGTTTGTCATTACTCATCCCCATCGACACAGAAGTGACTAAAGACACGTTTCCCTGTAATTTAATACGTGACTGATTTAAAGAACAAACACGTGATAAGCTCCATGTTATGATGGCATTGACAAAAAGTGTCTGTCGTGTTGTTGTCACAGAACAATACAACTATGGATCATATTTCTTTCCAGAGCTTGTATGTACAGAAATGGATGCACACTGATCCCTTGGCACAGAAATTACCTTAAAACTGAAGTGATTAATAGTTATGAACAAATACACATCAATGCCCATTGGGATCACACAGTCACACACACACACACACACACACACACACACACACACACACACACACACACACACACACACACACACACACACACACACCATGACTACTAACCTTTTATCTTCAGATGATGAATGGAGGGTGTGAAGGATTTTGCCTTAGACAATGTTGCCAATTTTCTCCTTCCATGGCTTTCAAATTTCAACAGATATTTTTCTGAACTTTCAATTCATCATTCTGGACATTGTCCACTCAACCGGCAGAGCTGAGCACAAAGGCCACATCCATTCGCACATACGCACGCAAGCACGCACGCACGCAATCACGCACGCACGCACACACACACACACACACACACACACACACACACACACACACACACACACACACGCAGGTTAAAGCAGAAAGAAGAAAAACTTTTGTTACAGTTAAAAACCGATTTTTCATAATTTAAACATTTGAATTGTTTCTTGCGCATTTAAGATGAACAGGTACATCTGAGAACAACCCAATACTTCAGAACCAACTATAGTGGCAATGATATAACATGATTGCATTTGAAATCAATAAATTTTAAGGTGATTATTTAATGAGGCCTTCTAATATCTACTGCAGATGCCTACATACAGACAATAGTCTTATTGTATAAATGTTCACATGTAAACCTGCAAACAAAAGACTTATTACACCAAACATACATGTGCATAAACACCTGCTGGCCCAAAAACATTTGCTTGCACTGCTTTTATGTCCTTGCCTACAGCAATATGAGTTTCACCAGCTGAGCTTCACTAGATGACAGTCATGGAAAAATGTGAATTTCTCTGTATGTGTGTGTGTGTGTGTGTTCATCTGTTTGTTTGTAGTGTAGAGGGGGAAACTGCATGTAAATGACTTATTTTCAGTGCTGTCAAACCGTTTGTGAGGAATGTGAACCCTGATTCTTTGCCAAAGCTTTTATCAAAACTTCACAATACCTTTGGCTGAAGACTGACCATCAGCTGCTGAGGTAACTGCACAAAATAACTCTTCTGTGTTCTCTCTCAAAACTCAACTTCTTTTTCTTTTTCTTTTTTCTTCTTTTTTTCTTCTTTTTTCAAAACTCAACTTCTTTTTCTCTTCTGTGTTCTTTCTCAAAACACAACTTCTGTGTTCTTTCTCGAAACTCAACGTCTCCAAGACAAAGGAGATGGTTCTGGATTTCCAGTGGGCACCTCCCTCTCCACAGCCGGTGATCATCAAGGGCAGTGAGGTGGAGGTGGTAGAAAACTATAAGTACCTGGGACTGCAGCTAGACAGCAGACTGGACTGGTCACTCAACTCCAACTGTGTGTACAAGAAGGGGCAGAGCAGGATGTACTTCCTGAGGAGGCTGGCCTCCTTCAACATCTGTCCTAAGCTCCTTTTCATGTTCTATCAGTCCGTAGTCTCCAGTGTGCTGTCATACGCCATTGTGTGTTGGGGTGGGGGGCCAGGAAAAGAGATATGGACCGTCTGAACAGACTCATCCGCAGAGCGGGCTCAGTGGTCGGTCTGAGCCTGGACTCTGTGGATACGCTTCTGGAGAGCAGGACCATGTCTAAAGTTAAGGCTATCATGAACAACACCAGGCACCCCCTACACACCACCTTCTCCCAGCAGAGAAGCACCTTCAGCGGCAGACTGCTGTCACACAGCGCCTCCACAGAGAGGCTGAGGTCCTCCTTCGTGCCCCGTGCCATCAGGGGGTACAATGACTCTCTCAGGAGGAGCGGGGGGAGGTGGCGAGGTCAGCACGGGGTTGAATATGGATTTAATTTAATTTAAATTGAATTTTATACTGTTTATGTGTATATATATATATATATATATATATATATATATATATATATATATATATATATATATATATATGTGTGTGTGTGTGTGTGTGTATATATGTATATATATTTATTTTTTATACTGTTTATATTTTAATTTTATACTGTTTATATTTCAGTTATAGTTTAGTATATAAGTCCTGTTAGTGCTGCATTGTCCTGGTGTGTATCAAGTATTATTTGTTATGTAATGCCTGAGCGGTGGATATATACACTTTCCTCCGGGATTAATAAGGTATCTATCTATCTATCTATCTATCTATCTATCTATCTATCTATCTATCTATCTATCTATCTATCTATCTATCTATCTATCTATCTATCTATCTATCTATCTATCTATCTATCTATCTATCTATCTATCTATCTATCTATCTATCTATCTATCTATCTATCTATCTATCTTATTTGATGTGCAGCTGCAGTCAACTGGAAACTGATGCACCCACTAAAGTGTATACAGTAATTCTGCACTTCAAAGGGAATTATATTAATTACCAACTTTCTGTCTCATTGTGTTGTTTGTTCTGAGCCGATTGAAAAAGTTAATACTGTATGTAGCTTGAAACAAGGAAGATGTTGCTGTTAGAAAATCTCCAGAATTTGCACTCTGAAGGATTTTCTTTCCTTTGAACAGTCTGTTCTGGACATTAGGGGGTGATGGCTTCATTTCACTCCTCCAGTTCTTTATTTTCACCTTAATATATGACCCAGTTTCTTACCCAAGCATTTAGAGTGGTTATGTGTAGATTTACAAAAAAAACAACAATTAAAAAAAAGATTTGGTTCACCCAATAATAATTTCAAGTGTTACTTTTTTGTCATTTTTCATTAAAGTAAATATTTCTTTTGTCCTATTATACCCATTATATGACTCTGCTATTACTCTGCATCTTTCTTGTTTCTCCATCCCTAAGATGGCATAAGGTGACATGCATTGCTGTTTTTAATGACTCTTTAAAATAAAGACTTCAAACTAATTTGAGGGTCTGCACCTGGGTTTTTTAAAGCTTGTTTTAGTCATAATTTTCTCACCTTTCTTTTATAACATTACAGAAGAGGATCACTCTTTTAGGAGAGACTGGTCTGTCTTCCCAGTCCAGATCTGAGTGTGATTGGAAAACACACCTCTGGAACATACACTGCACAAAGGCACTCAGTTTTCAAAATATTCATGTTTGGCATTTCTGAAATCAAAGCACAATTCTCTGATATTGTATGCAGTATATGTCATGAGCAACAGTGTGGCAGAGACAAACTGCTGTGACATTTCTGCATATCCTCTCTGTGGATCATGTAAATTATGTCCTGTAACATGTCTTGCTCAACAAAATGGCTGCGGAAAGCGAGAGCAATGATTTGAGTCAGTGATTAGATGGTGACACAAGTTACTTCTTGAAGAGGCATAAAGGAACATTAAACAACAAAAAGATTTTATGTGTCACTCTGTCACGTTTGATACAGGGAAGACTTTGAATAGATCAGTGACTAAAAGGATTCTTTCAAAAGAGTGAATAAGTTATCATAGTGCAATCTGGTCCTATGTCACCATCATCAATTGTGAAAGAGAGATTATTGTTATCTAGACTATTCAGATACTCATTTATCATTGTTTTTTTAATATGTCCATACAACATTTTTTATTGGATGCATTGGAGTTAATTCCTCTTTATAGTTACCCCTGCCAAAGTGTATGTCCTGCTTGTCTGTTAGACAGGGATATGGAAGAACTACTGGTCTAATTTTTGATTAAATTTGAAGAAAGGGTTTAATATGATCTAGGAAGAATCCATTAAATTTCTGATTTCATTGTGTGTTGGCACCTTCTTCCCAGAGTAGTGGTTGTACAGCTATGAGGTGAAAGGAATGAAGGAGCAGGTTTGAGGAAATAAAACAGTTAATCAAAGAAATGTAAATGTGTTTTCTGCTCATTCATGATGGTCACATTATAAAACATCCACACACCTCTATGCAGCCCTATGAAGAAGTGCTGCCAGTTTGTACTTGAAATTTAGACAAATAACATATTAGAAACACATAAACTCTAGAGAGAGAGAGAGAGAGAGAGAGAGAGAGAGAGAGAGATTTTGAATTTGATTTTTAACATCATGTTTATTAATAAAAGTCAATTTACAAAATAATCACATTGACGCAAAATCCAAATGAGATTCACGTCAAGAGGATTTTCAAGAGTACTGTGCGTTTCCTGAACAAAGAAACATTTAACCTTTTAACATTTATCAAACTAAAACAACACGAAATTAAGAAAAAAAATCCTCAAATATCCATTCTCCACAATCATCTCTTCTACAATCATCTTTTACTCTTTTACTTTTTCAATCGATAAAATTAAAGGTCTGGGGAAAAAAATTCTACTTATGCCCTCGAACCTTTTGTGTCTTGCAGGATTTTTTAAAATCTTTTGCGATACATATTTTTCTGTTACATACTCTTTCAGCCCGTTGTCATTTTCATTCTAAGTATTAGGAGGTGTCTCGAGTGTTTCTTTAGCAATTTTCTTTGGTTTATTCATTCTTGTGTTAGTATTTTTCCTTTTAAGAGCTTTCTTTAATAATTCCTTGTCTATCACAATATCATCATCATCCTCCTCCTCGTCCTTCTCCAGCAGAGACTCTACCACTCTGGCCCCTTCAGCCTTCACCGGGTTGATTGCCGGCGACTGTTTAACCTTTGCGCTGTCACCTGTGACCTCTGAGTTGATGCCCAGTAATTCCGCATGGGTGAAGTTGATAACTCACAAATCCGCAATTGTGAAACTAGGACCACAGCACTGGAGTTTCTCCAAAGCGGCTGTCTCCTCCGTGGTAGCCCATTCTCGGGGCTACCATGGTGCCTCCTAATCTCTGCAAAAGTCTCACAACCAACGCAACTGCGAAGTAACCATCAATAACTGAAGGTGAAGATGCACTTATACATTCATTCATTCATTCATTCATTCATTCATTCATTTTCTGCCGCTTTATCCGCCATAGCGGGTCACGGGGAGCTGGAGCCTATCTCAGCTGGCATAGGGTGTGGGGGACACTCCGGCCATGATGCCAGTGCACCGCGGACCCACACACAAGGACAGACAAACACGCACACACACACTCACTCCTACGGGCAATTTGGGATCGGCCAATCAACCTGAAGCGCATGCTTTTGGAGGTGGGAGGAAGCCGGAGAACCTGGAGAGAACCCACGCAGACACGGGGAGAGCATACAAACTCCACACAGAGCGGGACTCGAACCCGGACCCGCCGTGTTGTGAGGCGACAGCACTACCCACTGCGCCACCGTGCCGCCCTGCACGTATACAAAAAAGCAAAAAACGACAAGAGTGAATACGCACTTGGATGCCACACTCCCTTCTATTTCTCTCAAAAAACGTGACCGTGATTAAATTATGGTACACAAAAACTTGTACAAATACATAAAAAAGCAAAAAATAGAGTGAGTAGATGCGCAGAGACGCTAACACACTCCTTCCTCTTCTCAGATCAAAGCAAAAAGAGAGACAGACAGAGATAAGGATGAAGACAGTGATGTAATCTGCTCACTCCATTTATATACTATGATACTTCACACTCTGCATGGTGTTACCAGGGGTTTATGTGCAGAAATGTCCCCAACAGAGCAAAATAATATGAAGGTGAAAATGCAGTGAAATGCTGAGCCTCTGTAGATCCTGCAGACACTTCTTGTAAATCACAAGTGATGATTGACTGGGGTGATGCTGGCAGCTCCAGGAATATATTTTGACATATTGGTATGGTGGTGGTGTTTGCAAATTTGCACATCATATGGAAGTGGATTATTGGGTTTGGTGGAGGCATTCCCTCTCCAAGTACCCTTCCAATTATCAGCTGTTTTCTATAACTCTGCAGTCCCTACTTTTCTTCATTAGCTTTTTATATTTTCATAATTACAATTGCTTTCTCAGACTGTTTTTATACCACTGGAGGACAAATGTGTCCTTTGTGTAACTTTGCTGGGGAGATATGTCTTGAAGATTTAATAAATGGCCTTTGGGGCATTTAAGTTATTCTGCTAATTTACTTTGCTGTCTCTCAGCTCTGTCTATCCATGGTTTTATTAAGAGTGCATAGGAAGTGATAATAGATGGTGGAAAGGGAAATTACACATGAAAGCATCACATTAAGTTAAATGAATAAGGATTCCCTTGTAATAAGAAGAGAGTTCCAGAGTGAAATGAAAAATGGATGAAGTGTTATGTATGTAATAGAGATCCATTGAACATGATACGTGTCATTTCTGTCCTTAACGGCAAACCATCAATCAGTTTAATAAATGTCTCTCTTCACACCGGTTTTGGCTGGTCAGCGGTGATGTTTGCTCTCATACTGGCACAGTTACATTAATACACATTAATACAGATAAGCACAGGTGCGTAAGAACACACACACACACACACACACACACACACACACACACACACACACACACACACACACACACACACACACACACACACACACACACACACACACACACACACACATAATGTCAGGCTGAATAAAGTGCAATGACAGCTGGATAAAATTGCACCTATAAATCATCTGTCAGACAGGTCTAAATTCTATCTGCCAGCTAAATGCAGTCAAATCTGTCCCCATAACCGCACACACACACACACACACACACACACACACACACACACACACACACACACACACACACACACACACGCACACACACACACACACGGACACGCTAACACACTGACACGCAAACACAGGCACAACCATTAACTTTCCTGGATGGATCCGTCTGTGATATTGAGCCCACTATTCTGACCCACTCCATTTTTGGTCACAGTGAAGCCAGGTCCCGAGCAGGAGTGAGATTTTTTTCCTCACCTGCATCCATGTGATGTTGTGTGATTTACCATGAACCACAGTGGAGCCGTCACAGTGGAAAATGCATCAAGGTTCACTGTGCTTTGCATTCTGACTCAGACAACAAGGGTTTCTACTCATTTAATCTAGATTTTCTGTTTAGAGCTGATGCAGCAAAGACTAACTGGTAATATACGGGATTTATAGAGAACAAGTCTTAAACGTTAAACTAGACTTGTTTGTAGACTCTTTGCATCTAGCCTCACAATATCAAACCTTCCATGACACAGTAAACACAAGGCTAACTAACACTCTGCTTCTGATAGAAATGCCATCTCCCCTGCATTTATTTGCTAAAGAGGAAACTACCACACTGACCGTAATCCCTGAATCATTTAGTCATTGAGCATCATCTAATTATCTTATTTTGTTTTTCTCACCTCAAAGTATTACCGTGGCAGATTGTTGCACAGAGTCAAAATTCCCATTTGTTTACATCTACAGCCTCATGATTGCCATGTGGTGAATTGATCCCTCTTGTGCAGTTATGTTAATTTTATCCTTTCTTGCATGACACACCATTACTATCAAATTTTGTAATGTCTGCATTTTCAAAATCACAGAAAATAAAACTTCAGGTTAAAAGCAAGATTCTCGTGAATTTTCTGTTCATTTTAAAGTAATTGTTTGAAGCACATCCTTATGTATTCCTACAGTCTTACTTTTCTGTTGTGTCTCCCTTCATCTGAGAACAAGACAGTTTCTTCAAGCAGGAGACACTAAAAAGAGGAAAAGGACTTTTAAAAAATGGCAACAAAGCTAGGAAGGCAGGGTGAAGGCTGTCAAAATGTTACCTTCATCTCTCAGCACAATATCTTCAAAAAATAAAGGTTTTCATATTTGTCCAATTACTTCTTTTATCAATTAAATGATTATGCTCTATTTTCAGTCACTAATTTTAATGGTGTGCTTTGTCAAAACATGAATACATGTTTATCTTCACTGATTCTCAGAAATCACCATACCAGACTAATATCGCAAAATAATTTGTTTTCTTGTGTTAATAGAAACATCTAAGCTTGGTATTTTTTAAAACTGCTTTTTGGTCTATGGAGTAACAATTACACAAAAGGTGAAAACACTGACATCCTTGGGAGACGCATGACAAACATACAAACAATTCATAACCTCCTCACCGGATGAATGTTCAGTCCAGTGATGGAGACGTCTGATTTTTAATAGTGCCGGAGGTCGACCGTTGAATGAGAACATAACTTGAAGTACACATGCATGACATCATTGTAACTTTTATGTGTACACAGGCACATACTCAACTGAGGCTGACATATCGATGCCACTCCCACTTCCACAGTGCATGTCGCACTTTCGTTAAATTTCAAGTCCAAAGTTGGTGTCACTCACTCCTCACATAGACATATACAGTGATAATCACAAGAAAAACTCAAAAACATTCCCTTTCTGTTATAACTGAATGTACATTAAACCCCTGTGCTATTTCGTCTGGACTTTTTTGTCTGATATCACAAACATATTCTCATATTTAAAACAGTAGGGAATAGGAAAGTGTCATATGTCTTTCTGCTGACATTTGTCACTGAGAAAAGCGAAGCGATCAGGTCTGGGTGCTTTGGCTGCGGGCCTTGCCATCCATCATGGAAACCGGGTGGTAAATGGCTTATGTAATTCTGTTTCAGATGAATGACTGTGGAAGGGAGTGTCACCACTAACATTATTGTGATCTATACAGTAGCACTGAGAGATGGAAGGAGGAAGTGAGACAAAGATTGAGGACTCCTTTCTGGTTCACAACAGGAGAGTCTTCCATATTGAAAGTGGATGTATAAATTTGTCATTTTGAAGAGTGCAAGTTTATTTTCATCATTGTATAGTATATGAGCCAAGATTTAAATGCCAACATACATGACATAAAAGTCATTACATTTTACAAAATGGAACCAGCAAACATTTGGTGTAAAATCTGTAGAATTATAACGGATTCATTTAAAAAAGGAATTGATCTTAATAGAAAATAATGCAAATTATATTTTTTATCTATTCAAGTAGAAGAAAATTAAGGGAAATAATTAAGAATAATTAGAACCGTACATTAGTATGGCAGTAAGGAGATTACCGTGTCGATGTTTTTGTAAAAAATATTTGTCAGAGCTTGAAACAGAACCAGGGTAATCAGTCAGTGATCATTACAGGCCAAAATATGTCAAGAACAATTTCATTGACTTCTTCACAGAAGTGGAAATAAGTCATAAACATGTCTTACGTCTTAAAATTCAAGACTCAAACAGATCTCAAGGCACTGCGATGAAGATCAAGGTAGTCAAGCCACGTTGCTGTTGTAAGTCAAGTCAGAAAAGGGGAAGCATTGCTCAGGTCATTGCTCAGGTTTCACAAAGTGAAATTCTAATGATAAACCACAATTTCCACATTCAAATTGGCGGAAAGACACTGGTGAATTGAGTTTACAATTAGCATTAAGCACACAAAAACAATTCCAGTTCTCCTTGACCAAGTGACGCATGTGGCGGTTCGGTGTGGGTGCTCTGTTATTCTGCTGTGCTGGGCGTGGCAGGAGGCGAGGCCGAACACATGGGCGGAGCCTCGTCTCCACACCTGGGATTCCTGTCAACACTCTGGACTTGATCAGGCTGATTAGCCTGAGGCATTTTAAGCCTGGTTCTCTTTTGGTTCTGTGCCAGATTGTTTTTTACTCATTACCTTGTTGCTAAGTTTTGGATTTCTTGAGTCTTCTTGTGTTTCCTGGATTTTTTGTGCTGCCTGAATAAAATATCGAGGAAAACTTCTCTACTGGTGTCCTGCACTTGGGTCCTAATCCTGTCTGTGAAAACACATCTGTATCAGGTGATTCTCATATGACACTGTGTTGCTGTTTTGCCAGATGTGAATATCTAACCATCCATTTTCTTATAGACAAGTCAATTGGAACAGTCCTCTCTTCAGCCGCGTATCCACCTTGTGGGTCATGGATCTGATGGGAGCTTAGCCCACCTTGCTACAAAAGAGGTGTGGTTCATCCTGGATAGAATGCCAGCTCACAGCAGGGATGGGAATATAACTAATTCTATGAAAACAAATAAGAAATCGTATAGCTAAAAAATAAATACTGACAGTCTAAATATGAAAACATACTCTTTGAAAAAGGAAAGCATTCAATTGGCTACTATACTAGGCCCTAAACACTGACCTTAATCTATGCCCATGACATGCTGTTTATCATGGTACAGAAGTGATTCAGCAGCAGCTTTTAGTTCAACAGTGGACTTGACATGAGACCTTTTTCATTTAATATCTGGTTAATTCAATAGGAACCCAGCTATATATTGCAATTTTTATGGATTTTTCTGTCATTTCTGCTGGGATAAAGCAAATGTTCATTAAACTAGAAAGAAATGTTCCACCACGGTATTGGGATTATATGTCTCATGTGTCCATCTACAGTAACCCAATACTTGTAAACTTAAAAAATGGCAATGATGAATACTTCAACCATGTTTGTTGAAATGAGTTACTTATTGACTTGTTTGCTTGGCCTGTCTTTTAAACAACATGCTCTCAACATTTTGGTGTGTGCGTTCGCTCGCAGACTAGTTCAACTGAAGACACCATATAGTGAAATAAAACATGTGTGCAGTGTCTGTTCCTGAGGTGTAAATCAAATACATCCCTTCATTTTCAGCACTGGTTAGCACATTCCACCATAACATGCAGGTAATCGTGCTGGACTGTATTTAAACTGGTTTTACAGAGAGAGATAGACTGCTGGGTGAACTAGATTGACCTCTACAGGTGATAGAGCAAGGTTGACGACTGGGTGAACTGGATTGACCTGTGTAGGAGACAGAGCAGCACACATTCTGTAAGTTCTTAACCTCATCCAATTTAACAACACCTACGTGCACTTTTCAGGAGATAATAAAGTCAACTTTGTTCTCTTGACTATTAACTACTAACTGACTCCCACTTACCGTATTTATCCAGGTCTATTTGACAAATTTCACTTGGTCATTCAAGAGGATTTGTCCATTGGTTGGGGCTTCTGTCCCACTGAGAACTCATGTCCTGTGTGGAGTCCAGTTGATGTAAACTTTATTTTTGCTACTATGTAGAGGTGGTGCCAAAGACACACAAAATCGAAGATTCTTTCCAGTCTGTTCCAACTTATTTAAATATTGTCTGTAGAGAATTTCAATAAATCCCATAATGGTACAAAATAATAATGATGCCTGCTGTGCCATAACAGTTAAGTTGACTTGTTGTTAAATGTTAACAATAAAAACTGATTCAGGGCAGCACGGTGGCTCAGTGGGTAGGGCTGTTCCTGCACAACACGGCAGTTCCGGGTTCGAGTCCCGCTCTGTGCAGAGTTTGCATGTTCTCCCCGTGTCTGCTTGGGTCTTCTCTGGCTTCCTCTTACCTCCAAAAACATGCGCTTCAGGTTAATTGGCCATTTCAAATTGCCCGTAGGAGTGAGTGTGTGTCTGTGTAGCTCCGCGGTGCACTAGCGTCTTGTGCGGAGTTTGCCCCACCTCACGCCCTATGCCAGCTGGGATAGGCTCCAGCTCCCCGTGACCCGCGTGAGCAGATGAAGTGGGTAAGAAGATGAATGAATGAATGAATAACTGATTCAAAAATATATGTTCAATTCATTTGGTTTGGACCAGCTGTGCAAGTTGTGATACCCACAATTAAGTATTCTGTTCATTTCTTGTTTTTTGTTCCTCCATCTAACATACAGTAACTTGTCATATCCAGGCCACACAGTATAGCAGTAATTGCCCCAAGATCATTTTTCCCCTACCAGTGGAAAAATGATTACAGGGTTACTTCTATTGGCTACATTAGGTTACATATTAGTATACACTGACCTCTTGTCATGTCTTTCACACTAATCAGTGTGTCATGTCTGTTATACTGATTAGTTTTGTTCAATCTTTTAGCCTTACCTTTTCTCGTGATAATGATTCTCTACTCTTTATGAAAATGTGAAGATACTAACTTGCAAAACTGTTCATCTCTATTTAAATCACATTAGATTATATCCAAAAGAAGAGTGTTTATACTTACAAAACAAAGAACAATGTAAAATAACAAATAATTCTGAATTATTCTCTTTTAATCAGGGAGACTTACAAATCAGGGACTTCCAACTTTTTATACTTCTGTTTTAATAATAGTAATAATAATAATAATGACAACAATAATTAATCCTTTATTAGCTAAACTGTAAACTAGTGCTTTAATTAAAATCAGTTCCCTAAGTAGTACAATGGTGGCAGCAGTGGTATCTTTTTCATCTTTTTGATTTCATTTTCACTAAAGAAGAGGAAAAAGACCAGCTGTCCTCAAACAAACTCTCTTCCTTTCTATAACCTTACCAAATCAATTTTCAACCTCTCTGTTCCCGGAAGGACTGAGAGCAACAACCATGACCTCTAATCTCACATAGGTGGTTACATTTGTGATTGAATTACATCCTAAGCAATGTGTGTGTGTGTGTGTGTGTGTGTGTGTGTGTGTGTGTGTGTGTGTGTGTGTGTGTGTGTGTGTGTGTGTGTGTGTGTGTGTGTGTGTGTGTGTGTGTGTGTTCAGGAGTGTGTCTAAGGAAAAAGAGAGTAAAATAGTTTTAGTTCTGCACAGGTCACTGAATTTTAATATTATTAAATTTATTAAATTTTAATATTCTGGTGTCCAACTATATTTTTGTGCATCTAACACGTGTGGGACATGACCATATCCTGCTCATGTATAGTAAACAGTGACACCTGACACTGCATTGACTGAATAGAGAAACACTGACTCTCCTGACCCACATCCAGATGGTGCTGATTCACAGCACTAAGCTCGGCTTTTGAGATTCACACCCAGATCATTGAGATTTTGTCTAAGATCTACAGACGGTGATCCTAGGCAGGATTTAGATGGCACAGAAAATCTGGCTTGTGTGTGCAAAGCCTCTACGAACTGCAGAACTCAGTCAGGATCATCACTGAGGTCACATTACCATGTGAACTTCCATGGTAATACTTTAAGGCAAAATGGTGCAGCTGTTTTCCAAAGTGATGACATATTCTACTTTGTCAGTACCTGTTTTTTCTTTTTGTTATAGTAGTATTTGAGTGAGTTTTCACGTCACATTGATTAGTGTTGTTCGAATTATTTCATAAGCGGCTTCGTTGTCATCATAGCTTGACTTATAATGCAGAAAGAATGACTAATATCATGGATTACTCTGCTATCAATACTATTCTCCTTTGTGAATACAATTTTGAGGTTGACCAGGTTAATACTGCATGTTGCTTAAGTTTCTCGCTGATGTGAAAACATAGGAATGTGTTGGCCACTCATAACAGGGAAATAGGCTTTCAAAGTTACTTTCCTCCTACATATTCAGAGAAACTTGCTCAAACTGATTCAATGTCTGAAATGAAATCCTTTCAACAGTGTCTCCCCATGTTGGAATGGATGAGGCTGAAAGATGAATCATGAAAGTCAATCAACAATCAAATTATGCCTTTGGATGCTTTCGCAGTAAAAGAGATGCTACTGTATGAGGAGACAATAGTTTTGCTTAATGTCTTTTTTCATCCCTTCTATCTTTTTTATAATTTGTCTGAATTTCCCACAACCAGGGTTTCACCCATACCTTCTTCTATTCTTGTTGGCTACATTTTAGGCTTCATACTAACATATACAAGACCTCTACCACTGTCATGTCACATCTGTTATTTTTCACCATCTCCCCTCATATTCAATCAGTCTTTAAGTCATACCATTTTCATCTGTGGCCTGAGTTTCTGGTGACAGATGGAATCATGCTGGTATCATTCAGGCAAAGATGGCTGGAACTGACAGGCCTACTGGGGCCTGTTCAACCTATTATAATACGCTGTCAAACACATGGCTAATGCTATCAAATCTTCCTCATATTTCCTTAGCGTAATGAATGCAGAATAATTATTATAGTATTGCTCACTTATTTTTATTTGTTTCTCTTTGATTGTTTAGTTTTTGAGTTACTTTGCCTTCCTTAAAAGTACATTTTGTGAATATATAGGCAGGAAAGAAAAACAAATCATTGACATTTTAGTTATTTGTGACAATTTCAATAAGCTCAAAGGCACTGTAATAGATCAAGAGTCCCTACATACTTGTTAGCATATGACTCACATAATAATTTTTGCCTTGAGCTCCTGTGCTAATGAGAATATCTTGCTCCCACAGTAACAGAGTGTATTACTCATTGTTCAAGTCCAGCACAGAGGATCAAGTGCTTCCTGAATCCTGTGATTGATTTATTTCATTCATTCATATTTGAAGTTGGCATTTCACCATAGGCCAAACTCCTCAAACTCAAGATTTTAGCTGTGAAAGCATTTGGATATCACCCACCACAGGAGTGACTGCTAATCCACCAGAAGTTGCACAATCCCAACTGGTTTCACATTCCAATGAACACATTTGCAGCTGTGCAGTCCAGGAACGGTGTCAATGAACCTCATTCATTTAGTCAATTATAATAGTAACAAATCAGAGAGAGCAGTCACAGATTTCAATACAACACACCTGATCTAGATGAAGAAATTTGAAAGAATTACCTTTTTTTTCCCCAAAGGAAATGACAACAAAATCTACCTCACAAATACACCTCAAAATTCTTCAATTCTCTGTTTCTTCTGATTGACTGAAGACCACTTTGACATTGTCAGGAAATTCTTCCTGCTAAATGAGAGTTGCTAATTCTCAGAAGAATTAGAACTTACGGACATGGTGTGATCAGTCATTTCTCTTTAATACATACCGGTATGGGGAGCACAGCACTCGAGAGTGATGCTCCCACAGTTAGATAAATAGATATATACTTTATTAATCCCGGAAGAAACTGCACAAGTTGTTACAGCAAATTGTTCTTTTATACCTGTTTCAAGCCCATCCCAATAACAGATTTACATTTTACTACACACAAATTCACCTTCTAGTTTCCCGGACTTCCTTGCTTCTTGGCCCCCCTGCAATCCAGGAAAGGTCATCACCTGTTAGGGTCAGTGACATGCCCCTTACCAACCCCAAATGGCACAATGACTCTGGAAACTTTAATGCAAACATTTCTCACAGCATTCATTTATTTTATTTGGCCAACGTTTTAGTGCACTTTTTAATTGATGCAATGAAATTGAGAAATCCTTTTCTTCTCCTTCCCGACTGACTGGTGAGGGGGACCACCAACATTAAAGACATATCCCACAATTTCATCCCATATGCCAGACAAGGTGACATCATGAGGGAATGTTGAACATTAATCATGTTTAAATAAAGCCACTTCAGGCTGAAGTAATTTTTTTCACCTTTGCAATTCTTTATTGTATTTTAATTTCAATATAAATTATCTAAGATCTCTGGTCAGCATTACTTCACTCATAACAAAATTATTTTGAATTTGAATATAGAGACTGCATCCAAAGGTATTGCCATGGTCACACAGGCATTGTCTGTCCATAGAGTTTTGTCTAAGACTGAGGAGGGAGCTCCTCCTCCCCATTGCTACTACATCTGGCCCCATCAGTGTAATTCTTGACCAAAGTCACAATGGATACAGCAATTTGATAACCTCACCCAAGGGTAGCAGCCACAAGAGTCTGTACATTAGCTGTCCTGTTATTCGTCCTTGGACCTAATGAATATGCTTTTATGCTGACCATAAGAGACCAACTCTTATTGAGCTTTTTGATGAAATTGAACTTGATTATTTGAAGATACAAGTCACTTTTCTAAAGCTTTTTCTATTCAAGATTATTACATTACTTGAAAAAAAACCCCCCTGTAATTAAGTTTCATTTAATTTTGATAAAAAGAAACATATACCTGCAGCATTATATATAAAGTTGTGAATATGTATACTATGTTTTCACTTGAGGAAAAACTCCTTGAAGCTACATTTAGAAATAAAGTGTTCCTCATCATCATAACAAATAAGAAAAGACTTTAAGCTATCAAACTAACTTGTAGCATTTATTCAGGCAAGAACACCTTCATCAGCAGTTTATAATAAGAAACCATCTGCTTAGATCTTATAGGATTGACGAGGCAATACAAACACTGATGACTTCTGTATTGTAAAGATAGTTTGCCTTATGCTACCTGAATATAAAAACACCATACTTGGCAAATAGAGTATAGGAGCATTGCTGTAAGATAATAATGAAAAGAGAGGGACTAAAAAGGAGAGGGGACAATAGCAGTTGGTGCTATAGCAGAAAGAAAAATGCTGACAAAACTGGAGAGAGAAGCAAATTGAATAGACAAAGGAAGGGAGATGAAATAAATAGATGATGAAAAAGATGCCTTGGGATAACAATGGATGGAGGACAGAAACAGGGACAAGAGGGACGTGCAAAGTGACGGACAGAATGAAAATGGGCCGAGGCAAAGGAGGAACCTTTGAATTAAATGGAACTGGGTGGCGGACAAAGAAGTAAAGACTAACAGTGTGGCTGCGACCAACAGCGTCCCTTAGAAGAAGATGGCCAATGCTTAACTCAAACAGAGACAAATAATGAGGAGGAAAATGTTTGCAGTGCAATTACTGGTCTGTGATGAATCATCGTCCATTTAATTACATGATTAGCCAAAACACACACTCACACACAGTTTCTAATGATAGTATGGTCAGCCATTAGATTTCACCGTGACAGCCTCACAGAGCTCCCCTTTAAAACCAGCTCCTTTCTCACAATGTCAAATGCTTCCTTTAATTACTGGAAGATTTCCTCTAAATATGGAGCCTGTCGGAGTTACTAATGATGTGACTGGAACATTATAGGGTTCCATTAAAGAAGAATTGTTTTCCTTCCTCATGGCAAACACAAACCTCATGTTGGGAAAACAAATTTCTTCCACCACATGAATATGTCTTTGGCATTCACTCACAATTATTAAGGCACAGTGTGTGCAACCTGCATGTTCATTTCCAATATTTTGAATCCACCATTCAAGCATTAATCAGGTGATAATACTGCCATTCTTTATTTCTCTTACCTGTTAATGTCAAATTGTACACAATGGCATAATATTCACCGATAAGTTAAATAAGGTTTTATTGAATTCATTAATACTGTGGGTTTTAACTGATTGACAAATGTTAGAACTTACATATTCAGTTTACCAAGTGAAGTATGTTTAAAATCATTAGAAAAAATGCCGGTTAGATGCAATGAACTCACTGGAAAACAATAGATCTGTTTTGTCTATCTGCCCAATAGTAAGTCATCCTCTGTCCTATAGCGATCCTCCATTTCTTATCATGCATACAAACTAATACAAAACAACATCACAATAAAATATAATGTTATACAACAATACTGCAGCACCAACTGTTAAAACGGTTAATTACTTTAAAATTTTCACAAGACAGAGTCACCTTTATGGTAGGATTTAGAGGGGGAAATAAAAGGATTAAAACCACTGCAGTGACACTGGTTGAATAAATAATAGATTGTGGATTCATATACAGTACGCCCTCGATCTTTGCGGTTAAGGTGTTCCAGGAACTACACACGATTATGGAATCCCCGATCGAGCGACAAACTATCCTATTATTTATGGTAATTTACGGTAGTTTATGAACCCTCCCCATGCTGATATTAAACAACCTTCTGTCTGTATTAGCTTTTCCCACACTCTGATAGACTGTTTAAAGCACTTTTGTGTCTCACATAAGTCCGAGACTGACGGAACCGAGTGCACTTCTGGATGCCGTCAGCCAATAGAATGGGCGTACGGTATTACGTGACTGCCTACCAAAAATCCGCAAGGGTGCACTGCAGTATAGTTTGAATGCATCTAGCTATTTTCATTTGGAGATAGAAAATACTTTATTAGCCTTCCCTTTATTAACCAGACAAAGAATAAGCTCGCAGTCCCTTTGAGGAGTTAATAATCGTTCCTTCTGCTGTTAGAATGTTAGGTGGATGTTGAGCCAGTGTTAGTAGAAGAGTCAGCTGGTCTGGTCTTCAATCAGCTGTGATATCATTACAGATTGTCTGCTAGTTTGTCTTCTCTTTTATGCATTGTCACATGGAGTGATTACGGACAGTCATGGACACAGGTGCTCTGGCTTAGGTCCCACCTTTTGGCCTCATTGTGTTTCTTTATGCTTTGTTGTCTTTTGTGTCTCTGTCAGTGTCTATTTTAATGGGGTATAAGCATCTTTCACCTGCAGTGTTTGTGAGGGGACTCGGGAAGTCAAGTTTTATCCCTTGACATTAAAATTAATGAGTGGATATAGTCATCAGTTTGTCCATCCATTGGTCCATTCACCTAGATTTTTTTAAACATTCCAGCTTCACCACATTTTAAACATAAATTAACAATAATCATTAGTGGCTTTTTATCATCTGGATTTGACTACTAACAGATATATTGTTTGATGTTTATGATACGTCACACCCCACCTCCAAACAGGAATTGTCCAGTCATAATTTTGTAATTGCAAAAGCCTGTCAGCATGGCATGGTGTGCCATGTTTAAGTTCCCATTAAAATGTTAATGCATTGTCAATATATTTTAACAAGAGAACTAAAGTGAATGAATGTTAACATTATTAACATAAAGACCACAACATAACAACATTAACATACACAGCTGTGCCATCAGCGTGAGTTGTGGCAGAAAGGGAAACTGCAGTACAGTAGTCAGATATGGCAGCGTGCATTTATTCCTTGAGTTTTGAACTGCCAGGCAGGAGGCCAAGAGGAAGACCAAAGAGGAGGTTTATGGATGTAATGAGGGAAGACATGAAGGTAGTTGGTGTGAGAAAAGAGGACGCAGAAGACAGGGTTAGATGGAGGCAATTGATTCACTGTGGCGACCCCTGAAGGGAAAAGCCCGAAAAGAAAAGATTTATTCAGATTTCTGATAATTCGTAAGTTGGATAAGTTTGTATGTTGAGGACTACCTGTGTGTGTGTGTGTGTGTGTGTGTGTGTGTGTGTGTGTGTGTGTGTGTGTGTGTGTGTGTGTGTGTGTGTGTGTGGGCACTCTGCCTCATTCCTCTGGAGAGACTGACACTGGGACAGGGGCTGTCAACAGGCTGACTCCTCTGCTGGATCTAGTGTGTGTGTGTGTGTGTGTGTGTGTGTGTGTGTGTGTGTGTGTGTGTGTGTGTGCGCGCGTGCGTGCGTGCGTGCGTGCGTGCGTGTGTGTGTGTATGCAAACAGTCCCTTAGAACAGGTAGTCCCAAAAGAGAGAGATCAGGAAGATCAAATGCCTCTAGAGGAGCAGAGTGAGGGAAGTTTGACAAGGATCCAGACAAGGTGCTGGAAGTGACAACCAAATGAGATGGCAAGAGGAGCCTTCAGACCATAATCAGTGAGTATGGCTACAGATGTGAGTATGGCTGCTGAAAGGTTTGCTGTTGAGGAGGAAAAGGCAACCGTGCCGCCTTACACCAAGAACCAAAATCCATGACATCAGGAAAGAAGTGAACGCCTTGAAAAAGAAGCACTAGGCAGCCAGTGAAAAGGAGCATGCACCATTGGGTGAGCTCTGTCCCATGATCAAATTTTGAAAAAAATTATGTACATGATGTACTGTATACACTGAATGAAGTAATAACACAGGATGTAGTTTGAGATGTCACCTACTCTTCCACTGCAATGTAATCAATGCCTCCATTAAAGGAATGACTCAACTATTTACCCACACAATATTCCAACACAAGCATCGGTAGTTATCCACACTGCTGAGCAGATTACAAGTTGTCTCTTGATTTTCCCGATTGTTTCTGAGATTAAAAGAAAGAGGGGAGTGGAAAGAGTTTCACACAGTTACATTACAGAGAGAGAGAGAGAAACAGAGAGAGTGAGAGAAAAAGACAAAAACTTCTGTCACTATTTCTTGCCAAGAGCATCTCCTTGTGAGACCTGTTCAGCATGAGTCTTAGCATCTGTACTGACACTACCTTGAACGTAAATGAAGACACACTGTTTGTTCTGTTGTCCTCGCCCATACACATGTTGTCCTAGCCAACATCTTTAATTGATCTTTGTGAGTGTGTCCCCATGGAGCTGCATTTACATTTGTTATTTATTTATTTTAAGAAACTGACCAAAATTTATATGCAAGTTATGAGTTTCAGCATTAAATTATCTGAAAGTTAATTGCCTCCACCTATTGGTTTCTCTGTTTGTTGTTGTTGTTTTTTTGTATTCTTACGATTTATGCTACCAGATAGTGAATTTTCTTTAAAGTACCAGCATTTTAGCAGGATTACACAAAAACTATCTGACAGATTTCCATGAGACTTTGACAGATGGTTCAGCATGTGAAAGGGAAGAACCCATTAGACTTTGGGATGGTACATGCAGAAGGAGATCCATAAATATTGTCAAGTCAAAGTCAGTCAGCTTTATTGTCAAGTGTACCATATATATATACACGACATACAGCACAGATGAAATTGTAGTCCTCTGTGACCCACGGCAAACAGGCAGTACAACAGGCAGTACAACACAGACAGTACAACAGGCAGTACAACACAGACAGTACAGTGCAGGCTGTACAATACAGGCAGGACAACACAGGCAGTACAACACAGGACAACACAGACAATACAACACAGGCAGGACAAAACAGGCAGGACAACACAGGCAGGACAACAGGCAGTACAACTCAGACAGTACATCAGACAGTACAGCACAAGGTATAAGACGAAACACAAGGGATGGTAAACATCTCTAGATAGTCAGGTGCTGGGGGGAGGGCAGGGCAGAGTGAGAGTAGAGTTCAGGGTTGTGGCAGGGGGCAGAGCAGGGAGGGAGTTGAGCCTCCTGACCGCCTGGTGAAAGAAACTGTCCTTAAGCCTGCTGGTTCTGGCCCCCAGACTCTGCAGTCTCCTACCTGATGGCAGCAGGCTGAAAAGGCTGTGAGAGGGGTGGGTGGGATCACCTGCAATGCTGATGGCTTTGTGGGTGAGGTGGGTGTTAAAAATGTCTATGAGGGAAGGGAGAGAGACACCAGTGATCTTTTCAGCTGCTCTCATGATGCGCTGCAGGGTCTTGTAGCAGGAAAAGGTGCAGGCGCCGTACCACACTGTGATGCAGCTGGTTAAGATGCTCTTGATGGTGCCTCTGTAGAAAGTGAGCACGATGGGGGGTGGGGCTCTTGCTCTCCTCAGTTTGTGGAGGAAGTAGAGGCGCTGTTGGGCTTTTTTGACCAGTAATTGTAATTATTTAGTCCTGCTTTCTACTACCATTTATGCGTATTGTACATAAGTTACCATATTTTGAAATTTGGTTGAAGGGTATTGATTTGTTGAAAGTGACGAACCATTACATTACTGATGTGGATCTATCACTGTTTTTTACATTGATAATACTGATAATAATTCAAGCAATTTCATCCTTGGGGAATATTGAAGTCATCCACTTTTGCTATTTCTTCTCCCTGTAACCTCACTCTTCCTTCTCTTCTCCTCTCATTAATGCACAAATATTCTGTTTTACTTTGGCTAACAATCATTTTTCTCCTCTCCAACGCATGCCGCCACCTTTCTACATGTCCCTCCATCTGCTTGATGCTTTCACTGCAGCTCACAGTGTCATCTGTAAACATTACGGTCCATGGGGATTCCAGTTCCAAGAAGGGGCTCAGAGTTGATCCTTGATGCAGTCTTACCTCTACCTTGAAGTCCTCTGTCACACCTACAGCCCACCTCACCTTTGTTCTGCTGTCCTCATACATGTCTTGTACTATCCTAACGTACTTCTCAGCTGCTCCAGACTTCCTCATGCAGTGACAGTTTTTCTCTGGGTTCCTTGTCAAGGCTTTCTCTAGATCTACAAAGAGACAACATACCTATTTCTACAGCACAGTGGTGTAGTGGTTAGCACTGTCGCCTCACAGCAAGAAGGTTGTGGGTTCGAATCCACCTGGGGACCTTTCTGTGTGGAGTTTGCATGTTCTCCCCATGTCTGCGTGGGTTCTCTACGGGTTCTCCGGCTTCCTCCCACCTCCAAAAACATGCACCATAGGTGAATTGGTCAGCCTAAATTGCACGTAGGTGTGAATGTGAGTGTGGATGTGGCCAGGGCTCCCTTGCAAAAGAGATGTGTAATCTCAATGGGACTCACCTGGATAAATAAAGGTTGAATAAAATAAATACATTTCTGACCTTCTCTGTACTTCTCTGTCAATATCCTCAAGACAAATGCATCTGTAGCACTCTTCCTAGGCATGAAACCATATTGTTGCTGAAAAATACTCACTTTTTTCCTGAGTCTAGTCTCCATCACTTGTTCCCACAGCTTCATTGAGTTCCCACAACTCTGCACATCCTTTTTTCTTAAAATTTGGCATGAGCACTCTTCCTCCTTTCCTCAGGCATCTCCTCATACGTTACAATTCTGTTGAACAACCTGGTCAAAACCACAACTACTTTCCCTAGATGCTTCCATACCTTCCATTATCCAAACGGATAATGGAAAAATGTATTCACTGAAACATGTTTTCAGTTGTCCTCTACATTAATGTGATGTAAAACAAACTTCAGCTGCATCAAGAATGTCATCCAGACCAACTACTGTACAGTCCTGTTCTTCATCCACCCTATTGTCATTCTCATCTTTGCTAATCACTGCTACTTGTTGGTCCACCACACTTGCATCTTCTACTATACCTTCTGTCATTTTCCTCATTCATCAATTGCTCAGAGTATTCCTTCCATCTACCCAGTGCCATGCTGGCACCAGTTAACACATTTCCATCTCAATCCTTCATCACCATAACCTGCTGCACATCCTTCTCATTTTGATCCATCTGTTTGGCCAACATGTATAAATGTTTGTCTCCTTCTGAAGTGTCCAACCTGGCATACATGTCATCACATGCCCCTTGCTTGGCTTTTCCACCTCCACTTTGGCTATATGTCACATCTCAATGTATACTCATCTTCCTTTCTCAATCCTCTCAGTGTTCCACCTCATCTTTGCTAGCCTCTTTCCTTGTATGGTTTCCTGTACTTTAGGCTCCTGTACTTTAAGTCTTCTTCTCCCTTTCCCTACTAGAAGACGAAGTGTTGTAGTTGGGAAAACAGGCAGGAGAATTCTTGAATTTTCTCTGATCTACTTGGCTGTAATGATGCAGTGTTCTAGGAATCAGTCCTCTGTCATTTTGTTCATTTCTCAACTTCCCCCACATGGTTCTATGCTCTGCCTGCATCTTCTTAATCTCCTTCCCCACTACCAATTTCATCTCACACACCACCATCCTATGCTTTCTAGCTACACTCTCCCTTAACACTACCTTACAGTCAGTGATGTCCTTCAGATGATATCGTCTGCACAAAGTATAAGCTATTTGCATGCTTCTACCTCTGCTCTTGTAGGTCTTGTAAGTTCCTGCCTCTTCTGGAGGGAGGTGTTCACTATAGCCATGTCCATCCTTTTTGCAAAGTCCACCAGCATCTGCTCCTCCAAGTTCCTTTCCTGGATGCCAAACTTACCCATCACTTCTTCATCACCGCTATTTCCTTCCCCAACATGTTTATTAAAATCTGTACCAATTATAAGTCTCTCTGTCTCCAGAATGCTCCTACTAACTTTTACTTAAATCCAGAATTTCTCTTTCTCCTCCAGTTCACATCCTATCTGAGGGGCATAGCCACCAATCATTGCAAGTTTCATCCTTATCACGGTTGTATTTGTTTGGCTCATTCATTTCAGCAAAAGTTACTCAGCGGAGCGTTAAGCCTGCAACCTACAATCTGGGTGTAAATATTTTACCATATTATGTTATGAGGGGTTCACTCAAAAGTATTTAATTTCACCATAATGGTTTTATAACTGCTTTTTTCACGATGCCATTTTATGTGAAAAAATGTTTTAATCCTTTTTCATCACAAAAAGTGTTGCAAGGTAATGCATTGGCTATTAGTTAAAAATTAGCACAGCAGCTTGGAGCTCTTCCTCAGGTGTGACACACGGGCTGTCGAAATTGATGTGTGATTATTCTGCTTAATATGAGCTACCTATGTCATTGAAGGTGTCTTGTCTTGCATTCATGCTCTGTGACTGTAAATGTCTTCCAAATACCAGAGCCAGTTACAGTGAATGATTTTTTCCCCAGTTTTTTAAACTTATTTGTTCCACAACACATTTGTACTGAACTATGGTTTTACTTAGCACACAAACCCAATTGTGAAACAATACATTTTATTTCTATACACATTTTAGTTATGTTATTTATTTTAGTTATATTATTTTGATAAATAGATAATATAAAAATGCATGGACTGAAACATGTTTTCAATTGACCTCTATGGTTATGTGATGTGAAACAAATTTCAGCTGCACCAGGGAGACACAGTTTTTATAGAAGTTTTTTATGGCTCATTGACATCCTGTCGCTGTGTTTATGACTCACTACGCCTGTCACACTGCTAAACAGCCTGGCTACCTCAAGGGCATCGGGACCAATCAATATAGACAGAACCTGACTTTAATAATAGACAAAGACATATTCTCAGAGGCTTATTCCAAGGTACGCAGTTCACACCACTGCTTAAATGACAAACTCTCAATTCCATTTTCATAACAGTGACAGTATATACGTATAGCTCATTCTATGTGGCAGATGCTTTTGTCTCCAATATATCCGGCAATTACTAATGCACAGTATAGATTTTGACAGTCACAACCTGAACAGGTGGTCACATGCTAAGCCATTTCTTTTTATTAGAGTAAACATTACACCATTCAGAAATGATTGGATTGGTCACACTGGCACCACCAGTCAGATTTCTTTTATTACAGCTTGCATGTAATAATATAAAGTCATTTCCCTGGTGGATGTTCTGTGACTAAGAAATGTATTATAGATAGAACAGACACTCCTAGTATTGAGCGAAAGGCTTTGGCTGATGTGCATATGATTGTTTAAATACCAGCTTATTGATTTCATTGGGGTAAATTGTTGAATCAATACATTCTACCAGACAACACATATTTGTGCACAACACACAAATCCCTTTTTGCAATAGATTATTTTTTTTTAGGTCTGGAGAAAATTCAGACGTGCCTAGCCATGTTATTGTTTCACTTGAATAAATTGATCACTTCATTGTGTTGATTCTGTGCCTTCTGTTGTCCCCTCGCATTGACAGGGCAATGACTGGAGTTGGTTGAATGCTATGGTAATAAAGAGTGAAATGGCATTGTGACAACTGTGATCTAGCTTTGATTCCGGTAACTGCTCTGCTAGCAGGGTGAAAATGGGCTTCAGCATAGCCTTGTCATACAACAAAAAGCACTTAGTGGGAATGCTTACAAATAAAAACACCAAGGCAAAAGGCAGGCTGCTCCAAGACAAGCTTTTGACAAGCTGGCATCCTGCCAGAATGATCTAAATTCACTGCTTAGGAGCTGTGAAATATGAGTAAAACTATCAAGAGAAAAACCTTTGGCAGCCACAGGACATGTAACTGTTGTGTATTTGTCCAGTAATAGCGTTTGTCCCACTTGTCAATATGTGTCAAGTTGAGCACAATTTAAACTCTAGACGTTTAGATTAGCACCTTGCCTGAGTGAGGATGCCTGTGCAATTTTCTTGGTGCTTTTTCTGTGGTAAAAGACTGCATTGGCCTCTGAGTGACCCACAACTTTCCCCTCATTGTGGCCTGCAAATACAAATCTGATGCTGCCACTTCCGCAAATTTTATCCATACATGCCCATACAGTCTGTAAAGTGTCAGGCAATCATTCAACAGGGAAGCTGGATTAGAGTGAATTTAGATGGTTTGTGAGGTCAGCTGCTCACTCCACGAGTTTGAAAATCAGAGAAATTTAAACTGGTCTTGAGTACAGGCCTTCTACAACATAACAAGAATCATTGGTTTGATTATGCAAGGTCCTAATCTTAGGAATCATCATGTATTTGTTTGAATCTTCACTCTTATGAAGATGTATCAGCATTCTGTTCTTATATCTAAACTGGACTTTCTCCTACACGCTTCTGCCAGAAAAATAAACCAAGACAATGTTCTGGCTATAGTACACTGCCACTTTAATGGGCCCCAAGGTCATCTTGATGTCGATATGTGCTGTCTTTTGGCCCTGAGTGCCACAGTATGTGGACAGGGTTATCTTTTCATTCTTCAAAAAAGTAGTTCTTTCTCTCTGATGGTTTTCAGGTGTCTACATTACCAAAAGATTATTCTCTCTGCTCTGGCTTGTGTTTTTCATCACCTTCAGGATCCACCACTTCCTCTATTTTAATGTACTCTTGCTCCCCTAATAATAAAATCAGGTCAAGAAGGTCTTTGAGTGATACTGTCATGGAATTAGGAGGGAAAAAATGGGTGTATGCAGCTCCCTTTCATCATTACGTTTTTACTAGTGTTTTCTTTGTGTGAGATATGTGTAATTTTATGATATTAATATATAAATATTATATATTTCAAACAACTTTTATCCTTTAAAAGTGCTTCCATGTGATTGTTTTAATAAAAATACAAATGATGCTTTCTATTATTTCATTTGATTTCATTTACATTTTTACTATTTTCTATTCTGAGTATTTCAGAGCTATATGCCCCCAAAATAAAAGTGCGCACTTTACAAAGAATGCTCATTGCATCTTGCACATTACTGATGTCTTCCTGGGAAAAACTAGTAGTGAGATATGATATTATCTAGCACAATTTGGTACATGTGGTAAATGCTGACAGTGACGGATGTAAGATTGAATAAATAAAACAATTTACATGCTAAGAAAGAAGACTTTTAAAAGGATGGAGGCCGGGGCATGACGAGACGATCCATTTGTTTGGTTTTATGAGGCATCAAATAAAATTCCTAACGGCTTCCAATAATCGTGTTTCCAGGATGTGATGCCCATATCGTTCAGACCTCCATCAAGGACAAATTGTGTGGTTGGTCATTGCCAGATTAAGTTTTCATGCAAATGTATTTAGTGTTCTCTTCTTTTTCTAATTTTTGCGCTTTAAAACAGTGTCTCCATCATACTGTCTCTTTCTGTAGGCCAGTATTTTGTTTATATTTATTTATTTCCCTCTCAAATACACACACATTCAATTAACTCCCTCTGTCTCTCACTGCGTCTCTCTCCCCTTCAGATATCAGTCATACTTTAGACTGGCTGGGCATGGCATGGCTGGGTAGAGAGTGGAGATAATTGAATTTCTCTCCTAGAGTGACTCACATCAACACAGATGACAGACATAGCCACGCACAACGTAATAGACAGGAAGAGCATCGTGTTGGCTTAGAACGCCAATTAACTACAGGGGAATACAGAAGCTTAAGTCTAGAAAAGAACATGGGTGAAACAAATGCAATGGTACAGTCTTCAATTTTGCAGTCCATATATTCATGACTTTAAGACTGATGTGTCATTAAGTAACTGCTCCTCAAGAGAGGGGAAGAAGGGTTTTTTTCTTTTTTATTAAATGAATAATAAGAAAAGCAGGTCAAGCAGTGGTGGAAGGAAAATGTGGTCCATTTAGAAACATGGACAACTTGCTTTGATAAGGAGTCAAGTTCAAACTGCATCCCTGACCATGACTGAATACCTCCTTCATGAACATTTCAGAGGAGGTTGGAAAATGCAGTATGCAACCACCTGGCTAAATCTTTTCCAGCACTCAATACCCTATATTTAAATGAATACCTGCACTTTCTAAGTACATTTTCTGTGTGAATGGTGGCAAAGTAAAATATATTATCTTTCCCTCTAAGTTAAGGAGTGGTGTAAACTAGAAATATTGAGGTAATATAATGTACATGCACCTCAATTGTACTTTAGTAACTTGATCTTTACTGTGTTCATAAATAAGTACTACTAAGTAGAGATCCTCCTAAAGGTCTGCATTCTTTTTTGGAGTCTACGTTCACACCTTTACTCAAGACCTGCTTAATATTGATAGTAGATAAAAGTTACCCCTTTGTCCGTTAGGGATCATCTTGAAAGACAATTTTTGAGACTGTTTCTTTTCAGGAAACTTTCTACAAAACTATTATATGTCTTTAGGATGCAGGAATAATGGCAAGTTTTATAGATTAAATTTCACAGATAATTCAAAATATTTGTTCATTGACTATGTTTATGTAAATGTATTCAAATCATTAATCCCCACAGGGAAATTATTAGTCCACACACAGATATTTAGGCCCCGTCCACACGATAACGGATATTTTAAAAACGCAATTTTTTTGTTGCGTTTACGCCTTCCGTCCACACTACAACGCAGATATCCGGAACGAAAACGCAACTTTTTAAAAACGCTGGCCGAGGTGGATTTTTAAAAAAACGCTGTGTCTGCGTTGTCGTGTGGACGGCGTATCCGCAACTTTTTAAAAACGCTGACGTCTTGCCTGTGATGAAAACCGTGGTGACGTCATATTTATCGGCCCGTGTGTTGTGACAACAAAACACGGAGGATTCCTATTGGATAAAATCTGACTCAATACTGCCACCACATGGTTTGGCATGCTTATAGCAGTCTTCGAAAATGCACTGCTGCGTTTACGTGTGGACGGAGATTTTGTTAAAAACGCTGTCGTGTGGACGGGAATCGTTTTCGATGCGTTTTTAAAAAGTTCCGTTTTTTAAAAAATTCGTTATTGTGTGGACGGGGCCTTAGTCACATGCATGGAAGTGATGGGGGGGCAGCTCCTGTGTGGTGCAGCCTAATGATTTGCTCAATGTCGCCTTGGGAGTACTTAGGAGATGAATTGACACCTCCCACTGCCGGTTCACACTCTGAAATTTTTGCCAGACATGGGTCTTGAACCGGACCCAGCCCAGGATGTAGTGGACTGAGCTACTGTCGCCCCGTCTGTCATTGCTGGAGCAACAGTGTGACTTAGCTTGCTGATCTTTTATCGATTAGAGAATTTTAAGGCAGATTTGTAGCAAATTACTCACCTTGACCATGATTAGTAAAGAGCTCAGTTGTTGTATTGCCTTGTTGTCTGTGCCAGTAATTAATCATAACTGGTGACATACACTTTCCATTAATTTTATGCAAGGGAATATTTAAGACAGAAACGCACAATCTACATTGATTGATACCAGCATTGATCAAAATGTGGATGATGAATATTTTAAAGACTTACATATTCATGCAAATCCATTTTACTTAGCTGTAGGATACTATAAACACAAACAAACATTAAGATATATTGTATTGCTGGAACATGTGTATATTTGAATTTGAATGAGATAAGATTTCTGGCCTTTGTAAATAAGGAAGTGAACTTTAAAATTTCAAATTACAGTTAAGCAGCATGCAGTAGCAGAGATTTGTGACTGGAATGCTCACCTCCTAGGTGTGAAGTATTCAGCTGCTGAGTGTGAAAAGGTCTGATTAGCGTACCCTGATAAAGGGTAAATAAAAAAAAATTCTGCAAACTTGGCAGGTCCTTCTTGGCAAATCAACGAACGCTGTGAGGTAATGAGGTTGTCTCCTGAAACCATCTTTCCTTGTCTTCATTAGACACTTTCATCAACTTGCTGATTGATTACAATAGTTGCCCCTTCACGAACCCAGCCAAGATAAATAAATATCAAGTACTCAACACTGCAATGGAATTACATTTGTTGTTTATGCTTACAGCAAATGGCCTGATCAGTGAAATACCTTGTGCTGAAATGGTCACCCTTGTGATGATCTGAGCTGGACTTCACTACAGATGTTAAACATGTTCTACCAATATCTGCATGAGTCCTCTCCTGTTTGTCTGGATTTCTCCCAAAAACCAGAAAAAATGCTAAATAAAGTGATTTGGTGAGTTCATGCTGTCACAGGTGTGAATGATTGTGGGGTTCTTCAGGTTGTGGCCCTGTGATGAACTGGTACTTTATCCAGGGTGTACCCTACCTCTTGCCCAATGTCAAACGACTGCTAATCCTTTGACATAAGGGATAGGTGGAGGTAAAAACATTTTTTTTCAAGCAAAATGAATAAATAAACCAAACATTCTTGAAATCTTGAGAAAAAAATAGCATAAATTATATATTACTGCAAAACTGTATTCTACATTTTCTACATGATAATTTCTTACATTTGGCTCCAAGAGGAAAAACATGTCCAAACAGTTACAATCACTTTCTGCAGATGCAGTAGAGACATACATACTGTTGTGTTTATGTACAATGAGTAGGATGTTAAAAACAGTAAATATTGGGCCTGAAAGTTTTGACATACAGTATTGAGCTTAATGATTTGGAGCCAGTGAGAATAAGGAGGACACAGCACACACAGTTACCTCTGCTAACAAGGATTGTATTATACAAGAGACAAGGTATGTGATCACCAATGTTTGTGCCTGACTGTCTGCAAGATATATTAAAAGGTTGTCAATCGATCTTGACAATTTTATACAGAGGTCTATCGTAGGTAGATATTGAGGCATATTTGAATACAGTGTGATTTTTTTAAATAAAAATCTCACAATAGCATTAAATATAAATGACAATAGTCATGCATGGAAATTTATAATTTTCCACCACTATATGTAATTTTTGTCTGTGTGATTGAAATAGATATAAGGGAGGGGTTCGTCCAAATGCATTACATTGAGAAGCAAGAAGTAGTATCTAGGAGAACAATCAGTCCAGATACACCTATGGAAAGTCCTGCTTTTGCTGATATAGGAAAATTAAGAGCTACTTTTAAGTATAGAGTTTCATACTGGTGTTGAGCACTTTGTTACATTAACAAAGAATGTGTAGCTCTTTGACACATTTCTGATTCAAATACAATGTGGTATGCTTTGTAAAATTTATGTGCTATTCTGTAACCTGTAACTGCTGTTCTTTGATATACAGTGAATTGAACGTAACTGCCTTTATATGTTTTTGGAGCCACACATCTATCACATAATATGTTATCAAGAAATGGCATATATTTCTCCAAAGCAGTGAGGAGTTATGGAAATATATTGCTGTGGGGTATTGTGGCTGTCTCAGCGGTGCCAAGCCCATTTATCATGATCCTGTGACACCTGGGGAAAGATACTCTCCAGGAAGAGTCTAACACACAAGCTGATGCTAGATATGCGCACACATCTGCTGATGAACACATACAATAATATATGAGCTGTTATGTGCACTATCCACATACAGTAACAAACATTTTCACATGGTAACAACTGTATGTGCACAAACACACCTTAACCAATACGTCTAATACCTCCACTCACATTGACATTCTAAACTTAAGTTAAAGAAACAACCACATATAGACAAGACGTAACGAGAGCAGCACAATAATGCAGGTGAGGCTGAAGGGAGACCAGAGGGTATGAGAGAGACTTACTGAGATACGAGCTCGTTCCATCTCAGTCCACTGACTCAGTGGCAGAAGAGACACTCAGTGTAAAACAATAGAAGATAGAGAAAACGAGTCAGGATAAAGGAATGAATGAGGAGGCTGAAAAGGAGAAAAAGCAGTAATAGATTGTCTCAGATGTTCAGGTAGTTGGCGACACAAGAAAATAACAATGTTGGCACTTAAAAAAAATCCATATACTGTCTCCCTTTTGAGTCTAATCAATAAAATTCTGAGTGGCCATTATTAGAGGAAATGATCATCAATTAGTTTAGCAGGATTCTTTAAATGTCAGCACAATCTTAAATGTGGCCATCAAACATCGGAAATATCAATACAATATACTTAATGGTTATTGCTGTTTCAGATTAACCAACTTTTTAAAAGAAGACTATAGACAGCCAATAATGTAATTGCAAAATGTTTGGTTGACTGCAAGACAGACATGTGAAGGAAAACCAAAGTGACTGAGCAAGTTTCTAAATGGATAAATGCTCCTGATTTTCTAAAAAAAATTAAATCTAAATGAAAATCTATAATTTCTGTAAACACATTTTAATCCTGTTTTACAATACATAAATAATTGAGTGCACAAAAACCTTTTCATGTTTTTTTTCCATCTCCACACATCACAATTCAACCTCAAGGGAAATGGCAACCAACTGTTTCAAAGGTTTCTTTACCAGCTGGAAATGACAGCATATAGCTTCCTCCGCATATAAAGACATCATTCCCATCAAAATTATAATCTTCACGTCAAAACGTTGCCTCTGAGGATCACGAGGTTTAGTCAACAAGCAGATTGTATGGTTATACATGATAAGATAAGACTGTGAATGAGTAATGAGAGAAGTTTTATATCCTTGCCTCACCCTTGCTCAGGTAATATTGGATTGCTTTGATTGTCTCTGTTGAGGCTTGAGTTCTGATAATCCTGAGTCATACCCATGTTTAAAGGTTAAGGCAGTAAATGTTCAGTCAGACAATACAGTATGTCTACCAATCTCCATCTCAGTCCGTTTTTGTGTTAGGACTTCTGCTACTATGCATGTTCAAGGGAGTGATGTAGAATAGCACTAAAGAGAACTCCAGAAGAGGCTGAAATACCTTGGAAAAAACCCTTCTGATTTATGAAAATTATTTTGGACATAGTGTGTGTCAAATTGCAGTATATTAAATATTTTCAACATTGAATGTTTCTTTGGATTCCTGTTTATCTGTGCACGTTTTACAAAATGCACCAGCATAAGTATATAATTGTTTGATTACTCATTCATTCATCTTCTTATCCACTTTTTTCGCTTTAATGGGTCTCAGGGGTTGCTGGAGCCTATCCCTAGAGACTTATGGCCAAGAGGCAGGGGAGACTCAGAGTAGTCAGTGCACCGCGGAGCCACAGGAAAGACAAACAATCACTCAAGCGCACACTCACACCTATGGACAATTTCAAGTGATCAATTCAGCTGAAGTACATGTTTTTGGAGAAGGAAGAAGCTGGAGAGCCTGGAGTGAACTGAAACAGACTCCACAACAAGGGAACTTGAATCCCAGAACCTTCTACTACCACTCATTGCACCACTGTCACCACTGTTAGAGCCCAGCTGTGTTGTTTATCATAGTTGTACTTGAAACTTGAACATCTCCCCATCTATATATTTGAATAAGCTCACTTAAAAACCTCTCGGTGTCACGTTTTGACTCCATGCACTACCGTCCAACCAATCACAATTGGTTGATTCCTTCTGGCAGATTCCATATGCCAGAAGGAATCATGTGAACAATATTATGTAAGGCATTGGCCAGCAAGACATTTGTTGCGGTTACGCATTTCGACCACACGACAACGCAGATTTCTGTGACGAAAACGCTAGCCAAAGTGAAGTTTTTTGAAAACACCCTGGGTCTACGTTGTCGTGTGGACACTGTAACCAAATCCATCTCTGGGGGGGGGCTCCCTGCGACGAAAACCGCTATGATGTTAGTGTGTGTGACCCGTGTCTACATGTACACACAGAATGGACGGAGTTAAAACCAGCTATTTTCTGACGTATAACAGCTCTACGTCAAAGACACATTGATAAAAAATGCTTGACAGTTGGATATTTGTTTGTTTCTTTCTTTATGAGTTGTTTATATATTTATTTATTTATTCATTCATTCACGTTCCTCGCCAATGACGCTGGCGCCAGTTCTGGGTCAGACTGGGATATGCTGCCTGCTGGTGGGAGAACTCTGTGATGGGTGCGCCTGGTTTATAATACCAGTACAGTTTTCATTTGTTTGGTATGAAGTTTGATATTATTGTTTTATCGTGGAATTTCCATGGGTTCCTGCCAGTTTTTTATATATTATGTCAAACGTATGATATATCATCACTGAATGGAGGCCCACAGGCTAAATCCAGACAGCAATTGTCTTCCATTCACACTGAGAAGCCTTTTGACATAATTGGAATAATTTTGCCTTTTATTAGGTCTTGTGGCAGTGTGATTTTAGTTAGCCAAGACAGAAGGCGGGCAGGGACTAAGTGGAGATGGTTTTGGGAATGGTGTCAGAGAGAAGTATCTAGGATTGTTTTGAGTTGAACCAGTTATTTTCCTCATATTTTACTGTGATGTACCCGGGAACCTCTGTCTGCTGCCTAGAAAATCAGACTGATGGTAAGTCAGTCTTTGTGCCTGAGACTGGAAATGCAAGGAACACATCTGGGGTGGGTACTAGAAAGCATGTAAAGCAAGAAGCTGAAATAATATAGATAATAGTTTATGTTGTACAGTTGTAATTTTACTGTGTTGTTTCATTTTATTAAAAAAATCAAACTGTTCCCAAACATCTTCACACATAGTGATAACAGAGAGGTCACTGCTTTACTGGAACCCAACAAGGACTCTGTGACTGTATGATGAAGAGACAGGAAGAGTCAGAGCAGCTGGCGGTAGAGGTTGCACAAATGAGCTAACAGCTATGTACCATTAGCAAGCGAGAGACTAATCACGGCATCTGGAGAGCCCAAGGAGAGAGGAAGGCCCTCGCACTTGAGACCGTACTGTCAAGGTCAGGCAGCCGCTACAATTAAGCCACTGTCAGGGATCATAATTCTAAGAATGTCCTTCACAAACAACCGCAAAACTGTATTGGCAGTGTTTGAGGAATAGCTGGAGCAATGTGCGTGGCCAAAAGGAGTGGCTAGGTGGAATAGCTGCTCTGTACGATGGCACTCAGTTTGTCTCCAGTGGTGAAGGAAAGTCCACTAACATCAGAGGAGTCATAATGGAAAGTATGGAGCTCATTAGAGTATTATTAGCAGTGGTTCCAAAGTATGAGGTTTTGTCCCATTTCATATCCTTCATGCAGCAGTTGGGGAAGGAAGAGAAAATGTGGTTGCAACTGGGAAAATCACTTGATTAGAAGAATGAAGGGAGACGAAGCAATATGTTGGCTTCATGGTTCGTACCTGCGCTAATACTCCCTCTTTCCTATTCTTTTCCCTAAAGATCCAGTCCTACTTGTGTTGTTTTCAACCTACACAAGGATTCCGAAATGCCAGTGCAGATGTGAACAACCTGGAAACTGGTGCTGAGAAGGTCTATTTATCAGGTGGTGAGCGCAGCTGGCCCTTTGACTTGCCATCTTAATGAGATACAGCATTTCTGGAAGCATCCCAGGGTAATCCACTATAGCCATCCCAGGCCATGCTGCACATAGTCCTCTATACAGTAGGGCCTGTTTTGCCCCATGGAGAATGGTGGGGACCTCAGGAGTAAACTATCAAGAGGTAGACCATGTGTCACATTCAGACGCCTACTTCAGGTAAGTTACACCTGATGCCCCCTTGGCTAACTCAAATGAATGATGCGGCAATGTGGTTTTGGTTAGTGCAAGAATTACACAGGGGAGAGATCAGGGGTGGTTTGGATAACGGCGTCGGGGAGACAGAGCTAATTACTCCATGTCATTGTGTAGAAATGATTGCTATTTCTATCCCTCATATTGCAGTGATGGAGCAGGATGTCTCTGCCTGCTGGAGTCTGTCTGGAAAGGTAGACTGACTGTGAGTGTTTGTGTGTGAGAAGGGAGATGTAAAGAACGCCTTTGGAGTGGTTGCTGGGAAGTTTCTGAAGAGGGAAGTTGAAAAGCTGGACTCTGAAAACCTGAAAAACCCACAGTAGTTTATACCAGGCATATTGAATGCATCACCATCATCATCATCAAGTTCATGAATATGGGGCTTCAAACCCGAGATTTAGACCCCAGCAGGGGAAAAGGTTTATTTACAGGACCTCTCACAGTTTTAGTTCAATAAATCTGACAGAAGTGTATTGTGTATAGTCTTTAGTGTGTATAGTAGAAATGTATACCTGGATGATGAAATTACATCTGAGTTACAGTATATCAGAAACAAAGAAGTTGGTTTGTTTAATTTTCTAAAACACATAAAAGCGTAATAATCAATTTGTTGTTGTTTTTTCATTTGCCAGTAGAATCCAATCTGTTTGGCATAGTGGATGAAATACAAACACATCAAGGTCTGTAATTACCAATATTATCCAACCATTAACTTTCCTCAAAGGAACAACCAGCCAATTAAAAAATAAATGTATGAGATTTTCCATGCCCAAGCTGTCACCCTAATATGATACTGACTGTGAAACACAATATTGACATCTTCTCTCTAATGTCTATCAGCAACAATTTATCGAGTCATTATAATTATGACGTACTTCACAGGTGTCACAAAACATGATGACAGAATCAAGAGAACAAGATGCAACTCATTTTTTGACTACACTCATCAGTTCCCTTAATCTATTGTTGGCTGATATGCTGCACTGACCTTTACTTACATTATCTGCCATTATTTCACCATAAAATACAGATTTATGACTTAAGTGAATGCCAGGGCCCTAAAAATCTTGTCCCTGTCTTCAGTTTCTCATTTTGTCCTTTCTCTCTCTCTCTTGCTCCCTTTCTTCTAGGGGTTTCATCCCTCTGCTCCCGCCCCGGCTTCATCATCCCTTTGTCTCCTCAAAACACGTTCTCCTTCTGGCTTGGTCTTTAACAGTGGAGAAGGTCAGAGTCGTTAGTGGCATGGAAATAGACAGTGCAAATTAGAAGGCCAGACTTGGAGGACATTAAAATGGAACACTATGTCAGGGCATAATGTCTCCTGTCCACTTAGTGCAAGCAGCTACATATGCAGCGTATACATGATATTAATCTCAGAGTTTACATATTAGCTAATCAAAATCCTAATTACAGTAATCTCATCTCTCCGGAACAGTCTCCAGTCTATACAGGAACAACACAAAAGCAAACATTCATCCACACTCATCTACTAGACTGTACAAGGATTTAGCCATACACACATATCATAACATGCAAGCTCCAAATACAAAAGTACAAAGTCCTCAGGGGGAGTTAAAACCAGAGCCATCTTGCTGTGAGACAAGAGACTGTTAACCATCATGTTGACATGTTGCTGTAATTTTTGCTAAATGAAAATAACACTGTCGGTCACTACAGAGGCCTTGATGAGGAACATGTTCATGCTTTTCATGAGGATATTTATTGCTTTACATGGCTTAAAAATTTTACATCAAATAACATCAACTTAAACCAGAACATAACAGCTGAACCATAGGAGCACAGAGATGCTGCGAGTTGAATGCATTATTAAATGCAAAGTCAGTGGTAGACAGACTGTCTCACAAACACTTCAGGAATGCAAGTCATGAATAGACCAGCCAGATTTGTTAGATGTTTGCAGGAATGCTATTGAGATACTTGAGCACATTAGAGGAGGCCATTGTTTGAAAATGATGCATAAGTTATGCAGAACAAAGTGAGGGCACAGGCCTCTTCAAGGACTATCCCCATGATTGTCCTGGTGCTTTTACTTTGCAAAGCAAACTTGTGAAGCAAAGATTGCATGGGTGTTGACAAAAGATTAACCTTTTGTTAATAAGTTTTGCAGTGCAACTTCTTACTGTATCTATTTAGCCAATTTGGGAAAGAGGTTTTGTGTTGGCCCTGCAGATCAAATTGACCTTCCATAAAACATTTATGTTTCGGAAGGGAGTTTTCATAAAAAATTTGAGAAGACCAAATTAAATGGGTAATGATATTGCTGTCAGTCACATTCATATCTGTAAGTGGTACTATCAGATTATCTTTCCATGGAGGCTCATGGTAAAAACTCAAAGGTTTGTGGCTAAGGAAGAAAAAAGGTGCAAAGGTTAAAATAACAAAATAGTCTATGTCTTCGAATTGCTATGTAAATTGTACCCCTTTAAATTTGTCAACCATGTATGTGTGTGGACACTGCCATTTAGTAAAAATAAATTCCTACTGCCATGTTTGTTGGTAATTGACATGTATTCTTTCAATCACCAGCCTCCATACCTAACCTTTATTCATGGCAGACAAAGATGCTGTGCCATTACATGCCTACTGGCCCTAAATCTGTAACATTGGGCAGGCCTCAGCATCTCTGGTTAAAATTAATTTACAGTAATTAGCACTGATGGAAGAGCAGACAGTGGAGAGGGACATAACGCTGAGTGCTTTCAAGGACAAGCAGTGACAGTTTGATTTGATTCTTGTGTTTTTTCTTTTTTATTCTTGGACAATAGTAATGAGTCTCTGGAAATGCTTTGAGTACTGGGAAGTTTTTGGATTTACACAAATGGATTGTGTGGTTACATAGATAAAAGAGAACAAAAAATAGTTTTTTTGAAGGAATGTGACAGCTGTGTATCTATGTTTACTTACAATGTCGTCATTCAAGTAAGACCTGCAGACATAGTTCAGTCATTCAGCGATCGACAGAGGAAATGTAGTGAAACCCGAGGAAATACAATTAATTTATCAACAAGAATGTAAAGTTGTATGTCCAAAATCCTGAACACCACAATTTCTGTAGTCTTGTTTTTTAAAGGTCATAACCCCAGGTTAAAATCATTTGGGAAGGTGGCAACATTTTCATTGAACAGATGAGCCAGGGACAACTGGCCATGGCTCTAGAAACCCAACCCAGCAACATTAAGTCAGCATTCACATCCTATGCTTAGTGTTGTTTTCTGACAAGCTCATTACAGCCAAGTCATTCTTTCATTGAAGCAGCTGCTCATATTCATCTGTTATTAAACTGCATTTAACTTCCAGTACAACTCTTTCATCTTAAAAGCTTCTTATAATTTAATAACCCTCTTGGCCATTTTTTTTGTTGATAATGACATCACAGGCCCATCCAGCTTTTAGGCTTTCCACAGTGTAGCACCTATCAGTAACACAGGGCAACCACATTTGTTCAGTCTTTCATTTATAAGGGAAAAACAAAAGCAGTTCAAAATGGTTCCAGGCTGCCAGCTAGACTGGATTGCCAGTCAGCTTTCATTTTCCCAGGAGACTGTATGCTAAACAGCCCACCAAATGTCAGAGAACACTGGCAGAAATATTTTGTTAAATCAACAAACAACTTTGCAACATGTTCAAGTTGAAAAACAAATCCAGCATTGTTTATTTCTAGTGTAAGATTCCAAATGCTGAAATTTGATGACTTATGATTATGAAGTGTATTTTAATAAGAAACTATACTGTGCAAAAAATATACTATCCAAATATATACATGCGTCTGTGAATATGTACAGTATGTGAAATTAAATAGAGATACACACACACATTAACTTCGTCATTCATATGCACAGTCATAATATCAGAAATCCTAAGCTAAAGATCATTATAATTAAACTAGCGGGAACCCGTGGAAATTTCACGATAAAACAATAATATCAGACTTGGTTTGTTTTCTTTTTATTCTTCGCAGTCACAAGAAAACATACCGCTGTGTCCGACAAAACTGTAATGGCTCCGTGTGTGTGGGACAGATGAACGCGGAGATGAGGCCCGCATCGGCGTTACGATCTGGCCATCTGCGTAAACACCAGCTTCGTGAGCTCAAATGTGAAGGACAAATGTGCAGACCGGAACTAACTCGGCAAGGGCCCGAACTTACGGCTTGACGCCAGAAGTGCGACAGCGTGAGGTTTTCAAGTGAGCTCATTCAAATACATAGCTGGGGAGATCCTGTCAAACACCAACATTTTTTAGTTTTTTATTTTAGTTTTTTTCGGACATTTTACGTCATGCCTTCATCACATTTACAACATCAACAACAACATCTGAAAAAGAAAGGGCTGACAGGTAGAAGCCAATAGGCTTGTGAAATTTCCATCCAAGAATCAACAAACATCTCTCTCATTGCAATATGTTGTCAACAAACTCAGACATTAAATGTTTCCAGCCAGTTAATCCATTTAATTTTGACAGACGTTTATACCCTTATCCACTTCCAGATATTAGCCTTTGTTCCAGATATAGAGCATGACCATGTTTACATTCTTCCTAGGAACAACAAGGTTTGTTAACATCACAGATAGTCAAAACAAGAAGTTGACCTTGACAATGTTCTTCACAAGAATATAATGATCATATTCACCTGTTTGGTCTAGAGACAGTGTCACTGAGGAAAAGACAGGAGACAGAGCTGGAGGTAGCAGAGATGAAGATGCTGAGGTTCTCTTTGGGAGTGACCAGGAAGGATAGGATCAGGAATGAGTACATCAGAGGGACAGCACATGTTAGAGGTTTTGGAGATAAAGTCAGAGAGGCCAGACTGAGATGGTTTGGACATGTCCAGAGGAGAGATAGTGAATATATTGGTAGAATGATGCTGAGTTTTGAACTGTCAGACAGGAGGACTAGAGGAAGACCAATGAGGAGGTTTATGGATGTAGTGAAAGAAGACATGAAGGTAGTTGGTGTGAGAGAAGAGGATACAAAAGACAGGGTTAGATGGAGGCAACTGATTCGCTGTGGCGACCCCTGAAGGGAAAAGCCGAAGGAAAAGAAGAAAAAATGATTCACCTCTTTCAGCGGAGTTTATCCAAGGATTAACCAGTTTATCGAGCTCTTTTAGCGATATCAGCATTCTTTTTAGCGAGATTCTCATTAATTAAGACATTTTTTTCTTTCAGTTTGAAGCCCTGTTTCAGAAGAGCAATTTTGTGTTTACAATTCTGGAATTTAATCAGCACTGCAGGTGGCCTCCTACCTCCAGATGATAATGGTTAACATGTCTCAATCTCGTCCGGATCTATAGTTATCTCCAGATCCCTTAGTTGAGAACTCACTTGTTGCTCCACAGTCTCAATGTCAGCGCTGTGTTCAGTTCCCGCTCCTCTGGCCACAGCATGTGCGTAATTCCCCGGCTTGATTTAGATGCCATGATCACAATGATCACATCATTTATACGATTGCTTTGTTCCAAATCATCCATTCTCTGTTTTTCCACCAGACTGTTACTCCGTGAATTAGACATATTACCCCTTTATTACCTGCAGCGACGGGGCCAGATCTATGGCTTATTAATAAAACACTTGGTTGACACTGATGAATACATAACATGATGGCCACGTCATTGGAATTAGTCTTCATTTCGGGATGTTCAAAAATTCATTAATCCATCTAATTACTGCAGGTTTCATGAAATATCTTTGTCTTGATCTATCTCATTCAGTTCCTCCTCATCTCTCTCTTAATATCTAACTCTTACTCACTTTGTGTCTTCCCTTCCTCTTCCTCTCGCCATTCTTTGTCAGGCTTATGGATCTCAATGTAATAGATGAGTCTGTCTGAGGAGAGAAAATAAAGGCTCCAAGGGTGTGATAAATTTTGTACATTATCAAATTTAATTTCTTATCAATTCAAATTCAATATCCTATTCACTTTGCTGCACTGGCAATCATCCTCAAAGGCCAAAGGACTGTGTAAATGCGAAAAATGATTTACATAGACCCACCAATGACAACCAAACGAGGAACTGTTTTAGACATTATATATCAATTGATTGGATTCCCTACATTTTTTTAAATTTCATTTTCTAATTTACATATTTTTGTAAAAAAGGAATCAATGCAAATATTATTCAAAATTAGTCAATAATCGATTAACCAATAGACCAACTATAATAACCCAGTCTTTCTGGACCTTCCAAAATGTAATCAGCAGCCTTTCTCGCAATGTTAAAATCTCCTTTTGTTATTTTAATGAGCACCTTCATGTAACTTTGATAAGATAAATTCCATCAATAAGCTTACTTCAGTGAAAAAAATTTGGTTGAACCATAGAAAGGTACTGTCAATATTTAAATCACCAAGAGTCTGATGATTTTAAAATTTTCATTTATTCATTCATTTTTCATTTTCTTCCATCACTTTATCCGCCGTAGCGGGTCATGGGAAGCTGGAGCGTATCCCAGACGGCTTAGGGTATGGGGCGGGGCAAACTCCGGGCAACACCAGTGCACCACAGAGTCACACACAAGACAGACAACCATGCACGCTCACACAATACGGGCAATTTGAAATGGCCATTTAACCTAAAGTGCATGTTTTTAGAGGTGGAAGTAAGCCAGAGAACCCAGAGAAAACCCACCCAGACACGGGAAGACCATGCAAACTCCACACAGAGCGGGACTCAAACCCAGAACCGCCTCGTTGTGCAGCAGCGCTACCCACTGCGCCACCGTGTTGGCAATTTTGAAAATCAGCCATAACAAATTCAAATACCGCTGTGCAAAAGATATTTTTCCTTGTTGTAGAGATGAATACTTCCTCGAGCCATTAAATGCCAACTTGAAAGTAAAAATAAATCACAGCATGAGACCAGGGATTTAGTTACAGTTTTAAATGGACTGGAAAGGCTTTTGACTGAATAACAGCACCATTAAAAAAAACCCAACAGAAACAATGTAATTGTGATAAATAGACATTTTGTTCAAGCTTTTCCCAGTTCAGTTGACTTTATGAAACAGGGTCCTGATTTATATTTACACATTTAGTTTTCCATCAGACACACATAATAAAAAGGTGTAGTACACTTATTCTGAATCATTTATATTCCAGGAATTATTTTCTTTTGCCTACAGTAATGATTTTATTTACTCAGCATTCATTTAAAAAGAGACGCAGTGGCACAAAAACACGCATACACTCATTCATATGGTCATTATTTTCTTTTGCCTACAGTAATGATTTTATTTACTCAGCATTCATTTAAAAAGAGACGCAGTGGCACAAAAACACGCATACACTCATTCATATGGTCATTTTGGGACCGGCCAATCAACCTGAAGCGGATGTCTTTTTGGAGGTGGGAGGAAGCCGGAGAACTCGGAGAGAACCCACGCAGACACGGGGAGAACATGCAAACACTGCGCTGAGCGTGACTCCAACCCGGAACTGCCTTGCTGCGCGGCGACAGCGCCACCCACTGTGCCACCGTGCCGCCACAATGAATTCCCAAAAACCATACTTAAGAACATACTGAAATGTAATATTTTAGTGCAGCATAAATGACATACGCAACAAAATAATAACAACCGTCGCATATTAGCCAATTTAGATTTACAGTATATACAAATTAATTTCTCAGCTATCACTGGTATTCCCATAACTTAACCTTGAAACAAATCACACTTACCTTACATTGAGACTCTGATAGGATCACAGCCAGAAGAACATAGTTATGAACTGACGATTTTTAAAGTATTTTTCTCATTTAAAAAAAAAAGACTTCCTAGTCAGCACTATACAGGAAAGAAGGTGCATATATTTGTCAGCACTGCTCTAGTTTGGTGAGTGTCTTTGGCACATTGCTATACAGCTAAAGGAAAGAATATCACTTTCTACTCATAGTCTCCACCACCTCATAAACAAAGAAGAAAACCATGGTGCATCGGGATGTGAAACAACATGGAAGATTGCAACCTGATGCCTGAACATGCCAATGTTAATTTTAGGAAAGGGACTCATCTTCAGGCAGTCTGTCCTACTGTCAACAAGCATTTTGATCTTTTTGAGCTAGTGTGACTCACATGTCTTATCTCTTTCTGCACTCTCCTCCCTCCACAAATGACTTGAAACATAACTAACCTCATTTCCACCAAATGAAATGCTGAATTCGTCCTCCATTATGTTGGTGTCACAACCAAGTTGTATTAGTGTATATAATTAATATGTGTATGCATGTGAAGGCATGAATTTACAAATGACTGCTTCCATGTTTACTCAAATTTTGGATCTTCATATTTGTTACAGTGTGTGTAACAGCAGTCTATCGAGGATGTGCATGTAGGTTTCTGCTAGAATTCTATAAAAACAAAGCAAAACAAAACAATACAAACAGCTCCTTTGGTTTTGATTACTTGAAGAAGTTCAATAGGAATCTGGCACAGTCAGATACTTCACGTCATGAAATCTAATCACTGAAAGTGCGAGTTGAGGGGTTCTGTCTTTATGAAGTTAAGTTCCTACCTTTCAGTTGTCTTTACAAGTCATGACAATTTTTTGCATGTGCTACTTCAAGTAGTTTGTTGAATGTGGACAATGGGAAGAATGGTCATTACCTCAGTGTCAATGAAAGGTATAAATAAACACAACAACTTAATTAAAAAGGTCAAAGAAAATGTGATTGCTTATTTTATCAGATGATATGTGATGTTAAGTACATCCACATGGATGATATACTCCTTTGGAGGACTGAGATTGCCATCTGTCCCGATCAGCATTGAGATATACGGTACCTCTCCCCTTGGAGTTCAGGTGCTGGCATGGCTGGTGGTGGCTGATGACCCTCGAGATGCTGATAAAAGATACACATGGAGTATTTTGAACGAAGGATGTCGGTGGGAAGGGTGTGTAAAACGGCAGCATTTCATGACCAAGAGAAACAGAGAGGGTCATATTTGAAAGACAGAAGCAGGATGATAGCCTGAAAATGAAGTTGTGACCCTGTGATACTGTGTAATGCACCCAGCTGATTAGAACAGCTAAAAACTCAATGATGGTCCAGACTATTATGGAAGGAGAATTAAATATAGCATGTGTAAGAGGTACAAAAGGGAGAATAGCAAATAACAAATATGGTTTTCCTGACTGAACTTTTAGTTCATGTCTCAAAATCTTGACAGCTGCTCATCACTGTGAACACTGCTGAGTCTAACCTCATTTCATCCCATCCCATTTTTGTTTAATTATCTTTTCCCTTCATGTTGCATTAATGTTCATGTAATTTCTAATGTTAAAACAGACAGTGTTGCAAAGACTGGTCACGTACTTTATTCCCCTCAGTGTTCTCATGCTGATGCACTTGGTTGCCATAAATTAGCATTCTCATTCTTAGATTACAACACAGTCCCAAGAATGTAATTCAGGTTCTTTGAGCCATTTCTGTGTTGATTTGCATAAATAATGCCAGATGTGGATGGTGCAGTGGTGAAGCGCTGTCGCCTAACAGCTAGAAGGTTCCCCGGATTGAGTCCTTTCTGTGTGGAGTTTGTATGTTCTCTCTGTGTCTGGATGAGTTCTGTCTGGGCTCAAAATCGTGCACTTCAGGTGAATTGATCAGTTCTAACTTGTGGGTGTGGTTGTGCGCATTAATGATGGTTTTTCTTTTGTGTGAGTCTGCGGTGTCCCCATGTCCCCCGCCACACACCCCTGATGGTTTCCCCATGAGCTGCGAAAGTGGAAAAGGCGGATAACAAGATGAATGGATGAATACATTAATGAATGAATGAGTGCCACATGTTTCAGCTTTAAACTGTGATGAGTACATGGTATTACTGTTGTTGAAATATCATGAAATAACAAATGCAATCAACAGCATGCGTGAAAAAGATGAAAGTAAAAATACACAGTAAGGATTAAAATTAACTTTACTGAAAAACAAAAAGGCAATAACAAAACAATCCTGTTCTGATTTTGAGTTTTTAGTTTACTGATCACATCGCTTCCATAAGTAAAAGTTCCAATGATTTAGTGTAACTTATTGCCATTATTTGTGTGAAAAAACCTTGTGGATCATCAATGAGTTTCCATTAATATTAATTATGGCTGTCAATGTTTAATCTGATAACCAGAGACTGGTTACAAATGCTAGTCTAAAGATCCGAATCCGTTTTTAGTTTTGAGTAATTACTACTTGTGTAACCATTGAAGTCAGAACATTCAGCAAGGTATATAACACATTGGATGGTATTAGAAATGTAAGATGAAGCAGTTAGACCCAGTTAAGGCAACAAGCACATGTGTATCAGGGCCTACCTTTAAATAGACAGATGGAGAGGATGTTGATCACTTGTGTATGAATGAGATTATTAAGGTATCACACCTGATAGAAAAGCAATAGAAACATAAGCAAGGTACAGCTTTGATTTGGTATGTGGTTTAAAAGTCTAAACCATGTGTTGCCTTGGTAATCCCATGAGAACACTGGACCAAAAACATATTTTCTTGCATACCAAATAGAACCGTACGTTTTCAGGTGGAAGGTGTTTAATTCCAAATTAGTGAATGAATAAATAAATGAATAATGAATATTGAAGTATTGATAGAATATGAACAACAATCTGGGATCAGCAACTAAGGGTCAGGGACCAACAGTGAAGTACAGTGGTACCTCTGTTTATGAAATTAATTGGTTCCGGAAGAAATTACGTAAGTAGAAAATTTCGTAAGTAGAGACGTGTTTTCCATGCAAATGCCCTAATCCGTTCCAAGCCCCCAAAAATTCCAACATAAGTGTTTTATAAAGCATAAAAATGCATCAAAACATGTCACAAATACATTTTATGATTAGATCAGTGGTTCTCAGTGGTTGGAGGTGCCGAACCCTGCTGGTTTCATATGCTCACTCACTGAACCCTTCTTTAGGAAAAAAAAATAAATATTTTTTTTCAAATTTAGGACATAAGTATGTTTTACTGGTGTATTTAATGAATTGTGCATTAATGTCACCTTTTTCAAAGAACAAAAGCAAGACAGTGCATGAACTCACATGAAATGACCTACCTGCAAATCAGTGTGACTTCTGCTGTTGTTATTGAGACACCAGTTCAGATATGCGTGACTTCACCTTGGCATGTGCTACTCTTATGTCATTTTTACAGCAAAGTCTGTTTCTGTTGTTTTCCACGCAGCTTAAGGAGGTGTACCTTTATTTTGGCCAGCGCGAGCCTAGAGTTGCTCAACTTGACATTGCAAATCATGCAGAACGCTGACTCCCATCACGTTCCGTCATACAGTACATGTAAATTCACGCTGCACATATTCGCCTGACCACTTTCTTTTTTTGTCAACATAGTTACTATGAATTAAAATATTTGGAAAGCAATCAGATGGCGTGCCATCATAACAGGCATGAATCGACTACTGAGTGCGCAAAATCCCCTGTAGCACAGGTAGGCTAATCGATGTAGCGTGATCACCTGCAGCCAGTGATGGCTAAGGGGGCGTGTCATCACGAATTGACACGATGTATACACAGTGATTCGTGTATGTTTGGCAAAAACACTCAACACAGCGTGTCGGGTGTTTTGTCTTGGGCCCCATCTCTGCCAAACCCATGAGACCGACTCACCGAGAGTTGTGCATAATGTAAAAAACAAAGAATAAAGAATAAAAATGATGGTCATTTACCTTTGCTGTCCTCATCATTTTTTGCATTCTTTGGTTCATGCGCTCTTGCCTCACCAATGCAGAACAACAGAGTGAATTCCAGTCCTCCTTTTGAACTTCTTCAACCACCCATGCGATGCCTTAAACTCCTAAATCTTCCTTTTGTTTTAATAACGTGGCGATTGTAGATGCATTACGGCCTTATTCTTTGGCGAGATCAACCAAACGCATCCCTTTCTCATGCTTTTCTTTTATCTCTTGCTTTGTTTGTACGGACAAAAAAACTCTTCTTCTTTTCTTTTCCTCTTTTCTCCATCACTTTCTTTGGGTCCATAGTGAATACTCTAAGTTAATATATTTGCGCAAAACTATCAGAACACCTCATGGGTCGAGAGCTGAATGACAAGCATAAACACCGATCTAGCTCCACACAGAGGTTCCTCTTAGCCAATGGGATGCAAGGAAGATACTAGGTAATAGCAAATGGCAGAGCAGCTATAAGAGTGTTGCGTTCAAGAACCTGTGGGAGCTGCGTGTATCAGCCCATACTGTATTTTTACCTTTCGTAAGTCGAAATGCTTTCGTAACTAGAGGCAATTTTCCTGCTGAGAAATTTCGCAAGTAGAAAATGTCGTAAGTAGAGACATTCGTAAGTAGAGGTACCACTGTATATGAAAGGGAAGGTGAAGTGGGAAAAGGGCACAAAATGGCTGTTGTGGCCAAGTGAGAGCAAACCACAGTAAAATAAACAAATAACAACAGTGGACAGAGAGTACTTGCTTTTCTTTCACTCAGAGGTTACAAATGTGGTCTTGTGTGTGACCAATTGTGTTAGATGACAGACTGAGATCACACCATCAGTCTGAAAGCACACATGAAGGTATACAGTTCTGAGGGGTTGTCGCTGCCTACTGTCATTTTTTTTTCTTTGATTTAACATTTCATTTGGGATTAATTGCCACCTGGCAAGCTAAAAACCTGTTTCAGGCAAAATCAGTAACCACAGCTGCCACTCCCACAGTGCTGAGTAATTATGTTTATGAAATTTAGTAAATTAATAAAAACAGTTAAGTCATCGCAATGTGTTCTTCCTTGCTCTGCTCCATCATTGTTGCTCGGTAACATGTATTGCCCGGGCAGCCTAAATGTTGAACATCTAGGTGTGGTGATGTTAACACTTCAAGTCCAAGAGAAAAAGCACACGTGTCACATCAAAGCCAAATTCTCTCAATGAGTGACTTTTCATTGTAGAGGTTCCCTGTCCTACCAGAGCAACCACTCTATCTGAGAGCCCTGACACTTATGAGAGTGTTATAAATCTAAACTATTACAATAGAGTGGCCAACCCTCTCGGGTCTGAAAATGACTTATTACATGTCAGCTCTTTTTCTATCCTCTTCAAGATATTTTGGCTTGAAGTGTAAATAATTAATTTCCCTATTTAAAGAGTGCCATGTTTGATTTATAACCATGGAGGTGCAGTTATGTGACTTTTTAGGGGTGGCATTCACTTCTGAATGACAGAAAAACCTTCATTTGTAAGTGGGTAAGAAAATGGGAAAGGAACCTTTTTTCATTTTTTCTTATAGACCTACACTGCTGGAGACTCAACATCCAGACTCACTGAGTTCTTCTCTCCTCCTCTTCTCTCTAACCATCTCTGTTACTCCTCCTCTCCGATTTCACTCTCCAAGTCTCCAATCACACCCTACTCACTCAACTTCTTCCCTGGAGTCTCTGTGCTCTATGTCCTCATAGGTTTTTCTCAGGTTCACCCCTCATCCACCCATCCACTATGGACCTGCTCTTCTCATCCCACCAGTATCACCCCTAACCTAATCATCGGCTGGGGTACAGCTTCCATTTTTTCCCCTCCGAGCCACCATAATGATCCACCCCTCATCCACCCATCTACTGTGAACCATCTGCTGTGGACCTGCACCTCCCATCCACCAGTATCACCCCTCACCTAGCCATTGGCTGGGGTCCTGCTGCCTCGCTTCCTTTGTGTCATCATACTGTTCCACCCCTCATCCACCCATCCGTTGTGGACCTTCCTCTGTGGACCTTCTCCTCCAAGCCCACCAGTATCACCCCCATCTATCCATCAGCTGGGGTCCTGCTTCCTTTCTTCCTCCGTGCCACCATACAGTCATCCACGCAGCTGTAATTGTGCCTTGACTTTAGCAATGGGGAACATAACTTTAACCATATTGACACTGTCTCTATCTGGTCTATCTGCCACTCTCTCTCTGTCTCTCTTTCTCTTTCCCTGTTCTTATCTTCCTTTGATTTCTTTTCCACCCAACCGGCGGATGGCCGCCCAAAAGAGTCTGGGTCCTGCCCGGGGTTTCTTCCTCAATGAGGGAGTTTTTGCCCGCCACTGTCGCTTATGCTTCCTCTGGAGGGTTCAGTTGGGTTTCTCTGTCTGTTAAAGCGCTTTGAAATGTCTGTTGCCATGATTAAGCGCTATATAAATAAAACTTGATTGATTGATATTAAAACAACATCATGATAGAAAGAATATGTAAACATAACCTTTGTCATTTTTTTCTTTTCTACAATACGTGTAAGAATCAACCATTGCTACCTGGTCAGATTAATTTGCACTGTAAAGATTTCTGATTTATAGCTTAACCTTTTGCAAGTAAAATATAATAACAAAGCAAATTTACTCCTCTCAATGAAAGTACATCCTTATGCTTGAGATACATCATGCTCATACATAGTTTCACAGCAGAACTGCTGAGTGAGCACAATGTGGAACTGTTTACAATTATTAGATATGCTCTTTTTGTTTGGTATTCTGTAGAAGTTCTAAATGCTATGTTGACCAAATGACATTGAGGTCACTTTTTATCCAGGGTTTCCTTCTTGATATTTTTATGAAGAGGGCAGCACAGACAATACACTATGAGTCATACAACTTCCTTGAAAATTCATCGTCCACATCTATCACAAAAAACACAGCACATCAATCCGCATTCATAACTAAAGACATTTGGATCCAATGTAGTCTTCTGCTTACATATTAGCCATAAAATTGATACTAAGTCAATTAGACATAACTCATAAATCAGAGAACATAAGTGGTGTATTACTTACAAACACATCCTTGTCAAGTGTCAACATCAGAGGTGCAACAGACATTCGTTCATTCATTTTCTTATCCACTCATTCCACTTTTGCAGGGCATGGGAGCTGCTGGAGCCTATCCCAGTGGACTTATGGGAAAGAGGCGGAAGGACACTCCAGGCAAGATGCCGGTGCACCACGGAGCCACAAGAAAGAAAAACAAACCACTCATGCACACACAATCACATCCACGGGCAATTTGGAACCGACTTATTCACCAAAAGTACATATTTTTGAAGGTGGGAGGAAGCCGGAGAACCTGGCGAGAACCCAGACAGACATGGGGAGAACATACAAACTTCGCACAGAACAGGACTTAAACCTCTTTCACAAGCGGAATATCACCCGAGGTTTGGCACGGTGTATTTTGTTAGTTCTGTGTAAATAAACAAGGGTCTTTATTGTGACACAATTCTGCAATCATAGTGTAAAAAGTGTTTCGGTGTTTTTGCCAGATCTGCTCTGGGGATGTTGAATAGTTGAATCACTTCCCCATCTCAATCGAATAAGTTCTGCCCTGGTTCTATATGTAATACATTTGTCTTTGTGCTTAGCTCGTCTACAAACTCAGTAACTGTTGTTCTCTGCCTCTACTCATTCTGAGTTTCCACCTACAGTTCTTTACCCTGCTCTTTTTTTTTTCCGATGTAAGAACTGCTGCCAAGAATGTGCTTCTCTACAAGTCTGTCCAGAAAGGGAAGTGATTCACTGAAGGTCAAACCTTATCTCTTTCTCTGTCTGCTTTCTGTTCTCAGCATGACCACACACACACACACACACACACACACACACACACACACACACACACACACACACACACACACACACACACACACACACACACTAGAGCTAGGTTCAGATGGGCTACTAGAGTAGATAAGCAGACGAACATCAAAGACAAACACACATTTTTTCAAAAGAAAGATACTAGGATGGAATAACTGAACCAATTTAAATATATTTTCAGTTATGTTGAATATGACTAATATTGTCATTTATGTTTTTTTTTAAACATATTAGAAAATTACTTTTCTAATAAGTTAATTGATCTTTTTATATTAGGCCTTTAACTCCTGGAGACAATCCACAATCCAACATTCAAAAATGGGAAATCATAGTCACACATACAACCTCAAAGCAAATAATAGGATGATAGATTGAAAGACATGCTTTGACATATTTGTGGTTTGAAGGGGGGTTTGCTTTTTTAACATATATTACTGAAATGGAGCCTTTGTAACTTCTACACTGAAGGACATGCTGATACTTTAACCCTTATTACTACACTATTACCTTATTACACTATGAATATAGCAAAAAGACACAAGCCAGTGTCTTATTGTGCCGGTACCAAGCCCGGATAAATACAGAGGGTTGCGTCAGAAAGAGCATCCAGCGTAAAACCTTTGCCAAATCAAACATGTGAATCAAACCTATGACTTCCATACCGGATCAGTCGATGCCCGGGTTAACAACGACCGCCATCTGTGCTGTCGACCTACAGGGTGCTGGTGGAAATTGGACTACTGTTGGTTGAAGAAGGTGAGGAGGAAGGTGTTTGTAGGAAGAGAGAGACGAGGAACGCCAAGAGTATGGGAGTGAGAGTAGGGACATTGAATGTTGGAACTATGACAGGAAAAGGTAGAGAGTTGGTTGACATGATGCAGATGAGGAAGGTAGATATAAGGGTTGAGCCGGATACTCGTTTCATACGAGTATCCGGTACGGATAACGCATTTTTGACGAATACGAGTACGATACGAATAAAACCCGTTAATACTCGTGATGGGACTGAAGGAAAATCATCCTGACTGTTTTCACGCTCTGTGATTGGCCAGTCATACATACTTCCCGCCCCTCCCTACAGACTGCAGTTAGAGCAGTTTGTCCCTGTCCCACTCTGCGGCACACGCAGACAATTACTGATCTCCCTGTTGGTGGCTTCATTGTTCCTCACGTCTTTCTTCTTAGGTTTTCTTCAGCTTGCCTCTATTTTGGTGTTTGGTTACCTGGTGAACTCTCTTGTTGTTGTTTTTTTGTTGCACGTATGCGTGCATTTAACCACCACCTCCACTCGTCATTTTTTTACCTGTTTGTTCTAAACTCAAATTAATAAATCTATATTTTATAAATAGTTTAACTGAGACATAGCGCACATACATACACACACACACACACACACACACACACACACACACACACACACACACACACACACACACACGCACACACACACTCAGTCACCGCAATCAACATTGTTTAACGTTATGTGAAAAAAAATGGCAAGAAAATTAAGTGCTAAAAATAAATAATTGAAAAAAACCAGTTTGATTCTAAAAAAAATTAAACTGAAAAAGAAGAAAAAAAAATAAAAATTTTGTTAAGTATGACAATTCTTGTTCATGCATACTTCGTAGTTGATAATTTCCGATTGCATGCACTTCATTAATGCATTTTGTGTTTACTCATTCTATATATAGTTCCTTTACTATTTTGATCAAAAGCGTTGAATCTCAATTCTGAGGCTATTCGGTAAATAGTCATTCGTAGACTTATGAATATTCATGTTCTGACTCAGTTCCATACAAAACTTGTTCTGTAAATAGTTCTTACTTTTGTGATCAAAAACATTGATTTGAATCTCTATTTCGAGGCTGTTCTGTAAATAGTTTTAAAATAAACAATAAATATAGCAACTTGTGATCAATCCATATCAATTTTAGACTTAAAATAATGTAGCGATTTCAGCCTCACCCATTTCTGGTCAAACAAAACCCACTTCCGGTTTGAGCCCCGCCCATTCCGAGTACAGATACGGATAGAGATAATCTAGTTGGTTGAACAGATACAGATAGATAGTGGTGTACTCGCTCATCCCTAGTAGGTATACTGTGTGTCCAGGAGACCAGGTGGAAAGGCTATTAGTTTAGGAGCAGGGTTCAAGTTGTTCTATCATGGTGTAGATAGGAAAAGAAATGGAGTAGGAGTTATCTTGAAGGAGGAGTTTGTTAGGAATGCCCTGGAGGTAAAAAGAGTTTCAGATACAGTGATGAGTCTGAAGCTAGAAATCGAAGGTGTGATGGTCAATGTTGTTAGTGGGTATGCTCCACAGGTAGGATGTGAGCTGGAGGAGAAGGAGAAATTCTTGTTGGACTTTGATGAAGTGATGCAGAGCATACCTAGAAGTTAAAGAGTTGTCATTGGTACAGACTTCCATGGACATGTTGGTGCAGGAAACAGAGGGGATGAGGAGGTGATGGGCAGGTTTGGTATCCAGGAGAGGAATGCAGAAGGACAGATCGTAGTTGGCTTTGCAAAAAGGATGGAAATGGCTATAGTGAATACTTTCTTCCAGAAGAGGCAGGAACATAGGGTGACTTATAAGAGTGAAGGTAGGAGCACACAGGTAGGGATGGAAGTCTATTGACAGGTGCCAGTAGTGTGATGGGAAGATGGAAAGAGTACTTTGAAGAGTTGATGAACGTGGAAAATGAGAGAGAACAAAGACTAGAAGAGGTGACTGTTGTGGACCAGGAAGTAGGAAAGATCAGGCATTGAAGAGGATAAAGAGTGGACAGGTAGTCGGTCCTGGTGATATACCTGTAGAGGTTTGGAAGTGCCTAGGAGAGGTGGCAGTAGAGTATCTAACTGGGTTGTTCAACAGGATCTTAGATAGTGAGAAGATGCCTGAGGAATGGAGGAGAAGTGTGCTGGTGCCCATTCTTAAGAACAAGGGAGATGTGCAGAGTTGTGGCAACTACAGTGGAATAAAACTGATGAACTACACAATGAAGTTATGGGAAAGAGTAGGGGAAGCTAGACTAAGGGCAGAAGTGAGCATTTGTGAGCAGCAGTATGGTTTCATGCCAAAAAAAGAGTACTACAGATGCAGTATTTGCTTTGAGGATGTTAATAGAGAAGTACAGAGAAGGCCAAACAGAGCTGCATTGTGTTTTTGTAGATCTGGAGAAAGCTTATAACAGGGTGCCCAGACAGGAACTGTGGTATTGTATGAGGAAGTCTGGAGTGGCAGAGAAGTATGTTAGAGCGGTGCAGGACATGTATAAGGACTGTAAGACAGTGGTGAGGTGTGCTGCACATGTGACCAAGGAGTTCAAGGTGGAGGTGGGACTCTATCAGGGATCAGCTCTGAGCCTCTTCTTGTTCGCAATGGTGATGGACAGGCTGACAGACGAGATTAGACTATGACATTGCAGATGACATTGTGATCTGGAGTGAGAGCAGGGAACAGGTGGAGGAGAAGCTAGAGAGGTGGAGGTTTGTCCTGGAAAGGACAGGAATGAAGGTTAGCTGAAGTAAGACAGAATACTTGTGTATGAATAAGAGGAACCCAAGTGGCAGAGTGAGGTCACAGCAGTGTAGGGTCGTGCATGTCATGCATAAATACATCCCATAATACTGTAAGCAGCTCCCACCACTGCCACCAATATAGCGTTCAGGACTGAGACATTTATAACTTCTCTCAAATGGGACAAAAACCGGCATCATCCCCACTCCTTTTGTTGTCACTTTCACAGAAGAACCCGCTGCCACAACTTTTATAGACGTCACACAATTGCGTCACAGAACAAAACCGACTGAAATGATCATCATTTATGAGACCACAGCTGGATAAACGAAACAGACATACACTAACACACTTCTAGATGTTGCATCACCTCCATCAGATATAAAACAGGCTATTTTCCAACAGGGACACAAATGTCTTTGTGCACCTCTACTACAAACACACAACTGTGCAAGTGCACCACATCATTTACACACATTGCAGAAGAGCAAGAATTTTTTAAATTTTTTTTTGTATATTTGTCATTTTATTTTCATTGTAATTAATTTGAAATAAATGAAATTAAATTACAAGAACATTAAATATTAAAACGCAGATACATGAAATGCTTGTACTCACCGAAACAACTCTTGAAACAGCTTATTCAAACACAAAATCCATTCTCCTTTTATTCCTCAAGAACACTCCGTTAGCTAGAACAGGTTAGCTAGTTCAGGTTAGCTAGAACAGGTTAGCTAGAACAGGTAAGGTTCTTCAAGGATCGCACACGTCTCACTAGAGCTTCCCTTCAAATGTTCGTCTGCATAGTGTCTGCATGGCGCCGCCTTCTCGGAGTGAGTATCCAATCACAGGACACGTATATGTCAGGTGAACGTGAAGCCAGCTAGAAGGCCTTAGTGTCGCCAACTGGTGATCTGATTGGCTATCACATCTGTCTATTAACTATATGTTTCCGTTCACTCACAGTGCAAGGAGACCAGCATTCTAGATTCTGAAGGTCCTGGGCAGATTTCATTCAAGCTGGCAACACAAGCTAGCTGAATTCTGATTGGATACAACCCCTCTAATCTAAAAATAAAACACTTATCCAGTGTTGGCCTATGTCATATTATATCCAAATGTATAATTATATATTTATACATACTGTATATTTGAATATATTTCTTTAAGGAAAATGCATTAAAATAAAATTAACTTTATAAATATTATCATGATCTCTGGTTATGGTAGACCAGCAGAGAAGGCCTTGCTGGCCTTAACCGCCCACCACTGGGTTACAGGGAGAGGAGATCAAGAAGGTGGGTGATTTTAAGTACTTAGGTTCAACAGTCCAGAGAAATGAAGAGTGAGGAAAAGAGGTGAAGAAGCGTATACAGGCAGGATGGAACGGGTGGATGAAAGTGTCAGGTGTGATGTGTGATAGAAGAGTTTCAGCTAAAATGAAAGGAAAGGTGTACAAAACTGTGGTGAGACCAGCGATGTTGTTTGGTCTACACTAATCAGGGGGCGGCATTGGCTCAGCGTTACAGCAGATGTCTTGAAGACAGATCGCCCAGCCATCGGTGGATCGATTCCCGCTGCCGCCAGAACATCTCTGGTGTGTGGTGACGGTGGGAGGTGTCAGCTCACCTCCCAGCCACTGCCGAGGCACCCTTGAGCAAGGCGCCATCCCCCCTAGGAGCTGCTCTATTGGGGCGCACTCCAGGAAGTTGCTGCCCGTCACTCTGCCTCCCGATGTACAGCTTGATGTTGTGTATTGTTGTGTATGTACTAACTGCATGCTTACAGGCCCCCTTGTGTGCTTTGGTTGTTTCAGGGGCCTGTACATACTGACTGTGAAAAACTAACACAAAAAAAAAAGTACACCCGAGTGACAGATGTAATTTCCCCCAGGGGATCAATAAAGTATACCTTCTTCTTCTAGCCACAACATTATGATGACTGAAAGGTGAAGTGAAGAAAATTGATAATGTCTTCTCATGGCACCTGTAAGTGCATGAGGTCGAACAGGCAGAAAGATAATATGTTGTCTTCAAGGTTGCTGTGTTACAATCAGGACAAATGTGGAATGATAAGGATTTGAGCAAGTTTGACAAGGGTCAAATTGTGATGGGAGACAACCTGGTCAAGAATCTTCAAATCGGTAACCCTTGTGGACTGTTCCTGGTCTGAACAGGCCAGTACCTGTCAAAAGTGGTCCAAGAAAGGAAGAGCGGTGAACCAGCAACAGAGTCATGGGTGACCAAGGTTCACTGATACACGTGGGGAGTGAAGGCCAGTCTGCATTGCCCAATTCAGCAGACGAGCTACTGTAGCTCAAATTGTTAGAAAAACTTAAAGCTAGCTCTGAGAGAGAAGTTTCGTAAATAGCAATGCATCAGTTTGTTGTGTACGGGGCTATGTAGCTGCAGACCAGCCAAAGGGCTCATGGTGACATGGTTGTGTATTAATTTTTGTCAAATTACCTCTAAATATGGCAGACATCAAGAAAAAAACCCAGAATGGTCGATAAAAGGAGGGATAACGAATGCAGTATAACAATCACCAGTAGCAGATGAATGGCTTTGATGGTTTGAAACCCATAACCAGCAACCAAGATTTTGTGTCACTTTGTCCCATCTGTCTCTCCTCAAGCCTCTGCTCTCCTCCATTCTTTGTTATCAGCCCAGGCACAGAGATGGGACCCCCCACTGAGAGGTGCCCAGGAGGCTCAAACTCCGTGCCTGCCTTTCTCCTTTTCCTATGTTCTTTTTGCTTGATATCAAACATCATCAAGCGGTATGATTCAGTAATATAAAAAAAGGAGTGCACACTCATGAGAACGTGATCATGAGAAAACACATGAGAAGATGATCTTGTTAGAGTTTGTCCCTAATATGTGGAAACAGAAGGAATTAGACCGACACTGTGATCCCTGGGCTCATGCGATAATGGAATTGCATTAACATAAACTGCAATAGGTATGTGTGTTCACTGCTGTGTTTCCAAGAACAATTAAAGTAAACACATGAATTACTCCTTAATTGCTCTTAATTACACAGTGTTAATGAACATGACATAGAGAATGATCACAAATTTCCCCACTGTGGGACAATAAAGGTCTTTATTATTATTATTATTATTATTAAACTACGGATGTGTGACTGCATATTTCTGTGTGTGTAGAAAAGTGTCCTTGTTTTCTCAGCTCTATCTCATGAAAATTGTTAACAATGATGTCAAGATTGTTGGCAGACGAGAGAACCTATTAATGCTGCCCCTGTATTTTAAAGCAGCTCTTAGTGATATTAAGAGATCATTGTTAGACTGCGTTATGGAGATCTGTGTTTGTACATCTTACTTTTGATCTATTATGTCTATATTACATTACATTGCATACATTAAAGGACAATGGTAATTTCATCATGATGTGCTCAGATTGCACACAAAAAAAAGCTGGCATTTGATTTTGATTGTAGACTTGGGTCAGCTTCTACGATGATAGTGTGGGTTTGGGCTGGGGCTGAGAAAATGTTTGTAAAAATAGTGCTCCAAGTAAGTTAATTTTTTTTTTCTTTTCTCTCTGTCACTATCTCAGTCTCTCAGTCACATATTAGTTAAAAGACAGAGAAAGCGGAAAATATGGAGACAGCATCACCACTGGACTTTTGTCTCCTTTTTAATTTACAGATTCTTTTTCTTTCAGTGTCACGTGGAATTGTATTGGCAAACAAACATTATTTCCACGAAATGTTCACAAATCTGTAGCACTAACAGGTGTATGGTGCTGCAAACAACATTTTCCTGACATAACCTCTGAACTGCAGTGGATGTAATTTATTATAGAACAAGACTTGATTGATGTGGAATTAACATCTAACATTGAAGAATGAATTTTCTCTTCATGCAAAGAATATTCATTGTGATGCTGCCTGAAAATAAATTACAATAAGTCAAAGCAGTCAACATTGGTGTTTTTCTTTATACTGTAAATTGTTGTTATTGAATTGGATGGATTACTAAATAGTGTAAACAGTCTCCTTACAGAACATAAATGAAACTTGATTAGACCGATGAGATGTCACTAAGGTAATTACTAGGGATGAGCGAGTAAACCACTATCTGCATCTGTTCAACCAACTAGATTATACTGTACTATATGTACCCCTATCTGTACTCGGAATGGGTGGGGCTTAAACCGGAAGTGGGTGTGGTTTGACCAGAAATGGGTGGTGCTTAAATAGCTACTGTAGTGGGGTTACATAATTCACCCAGGTACTTTGGGTGTGGATTGTTGGTTCCTACACGGACGGGTTAATGTGTTGCACACCTGTTTTCGTTTTACGCTGTCCAGCAGTAAAGTTTTTGCTCCTTTCGATACTCCGCCTCCGACTCCAATTCTTCAGCACTACAATACATTATTTTAAGTCTAAAATTGATATGGATTGATCAGAAGTTGCTATATTTATTGTTTATTTTAAAACTATTTACTGAACAGCCTCGGAATTGAGATTCAAATCAACGCTTTTGATCACAATAGTAAAGGAACTACTGTATACATAGAAAGAGTAAACACAAAGTGCATTAATGAAGTGTATGCAACAGGAAATTATCAACTATGAAGTATGCATGAACAACAATTGTCAACAAGAATTCGGCTTTTTCAGGGTTTTTTTGTAATAATCAAACTGTTTTCTTTTTCAATTATTTATTTTTAGCACGTAATGTTCTTGCCATTTTTTTTTCACATAAAGTTAAGCAATGTTGCTTGCGGTGTGTGTGTGCGTGTGTGTGTGTGCGTGTGTGCGTGTGTGTGCGTGTGTGCGCGCGTGCTATGTCTCAGTATAGAAAGTATAGAATTATTAATTTGTTTAGAACAAACAGGTAAAATAAAGACGAGTGGAGGTTAAATACACGCTTACGTGCAACAAAAAACAACAAGTTCACCAGGTAACCAAACACCAAAATAGAAGTAAGCTGAAGAAAACCTAAGAAGAAGGACGTGAGCTACGGTGAAGTCACCAACAGAGAGATCAATAAATGTCTGCGTGTGCCGGAGTGGGACAGGGACAAGCTCTGCTCTAGCTGCAGTCTGTAGGGAGGGGCGGTAGGTATGTTTGATTGGCCAATCACAGAGCGTGAAAACAGTCAGGATGATTTTCCTTCAGTCCGATCACGAGTATTAGCGTGTTTTATTCGTAACGTACTTGTACTCGTCAAAAATGCGTTATCCGTACTGGATACTCATATGAAACGAGAATCCGGCTCAACCCCGGTAATTACATTGCAAAACTTTAAATGCCTTTTTGTGTCTGTTTGGTATGAAGATTTACATCTACTGTATATGGGTGTCACTGAAATAACTTGCTGTTCCAATCACACCAATAGATAGATAGATAGATACTTTATTAATCCCGGAGGAAATTGTATTATTCACACTTGGCCAGCTAACTGGTTGTTAGTGACATATTGGAAATAGTCAACACCGACCATTGTACATTTCTAGAAAAACTTGAAGAAGTGTTCTTATGCAGTTGCTGTTGCCTTAAAAATTAAGACAAGAAGTGATTTGTATGGGTGGTTTCAAGGGGTGAGGAAGAGTAACCAGCATATGCTTTTCGGAATTAAACATGCAATGAAATGTAATCATTTTTTTACAAACCTCTCTGCAGACAAACAGAATCTGCTTTGAAGTCTGGCAAACTTCAAAAAGGCCCAAGCATCTACATACCCTCAGGCTTTATTCTGTAATTTTCTCCATGTTGCGCTGCACAGACTGTACATTAACAAACACACTAAATGTGCCATGAATGCACAAGAAAACCACCAGTGAGCATTGCACAGATTAGCTGAGTGCTGGTTGATTGTTAGGACATCAGTTTTCATGTATCCATGTACATTTATATGCATAACACATTTGCAGTGAACATAAGTATTTTCTTTTCTGACACCCAGTGTGTCCTTGTGTATTTTAGTCAGATGGCTAAAGAACAATGGTAAATTAGCCAAAGATTTAGCACTGTTATCATCTCATTGGACATTTAACTATTCTGTTTATTACTTGTTGTTTTTTGTTTCTTCATCTCCTAAGATATCATGTTATTTCAAATCCTGTGCTGCCCTGTTCCACTTTCAATCATTGCATTCCCTACACCTGCCTCTTCCTCACTCACCTGCACAAAAGAAAGATACAGTCTTCTTGTTCTACTCCTGCAAGAATTTTTAACCATTAAATTGTCCAACCCCATCTCCTTAAATTGAATTTTAGGTACCAAAAACTTGGAAATAGGAGTAAGCTACTCACTGGAGTGACTGTTACTTACTGTAATTTTTTAACTGACAATAGTTTGAAATTGCAATTATAGTCCTCGTCCACTTTAGACTTAGATTGGACAGCATCTAGGGGTCTCTTAGAGATCAATGCATGGATGGGGAGAAATAAAACTGCTCTTCTAATTGGTAGTTAGAGGCCAGGCCTCATGGCTGTTGAATTCTAACCGCGATGAGAACAGAGAGCATCCTTTTTAAGAACTGGATAGATAGCTGTCACTTTGGTTCATTAATACCAGGGCAAAACAGTACAGTATTTCCCGCACTATAAGGCGCACCTAAAAGCCTGTAATTTTCTCATAATCCCGTAGTGCGCTTTATAATGCGCCTTGTATATGGATTAATATTAATATTAATATTAATATTAATATTAATATTGGTTAAAAACAAGATCGCTGAAAAAAAAGCCGGCAGTCATGCTGCACTATGTCACCAGGGGCTCCCTCAGACAGTATTCAGGACGTACAACGCCCCCTAACAACGGTAGTCAAGGGGCATCGCCGAAGTGCCGACTCTCACTCCTGCTGTTTGACGGCAGAGCAGCCTGCTGAGAAGAACACCGGTGACCGGCTACGATAACGTAGCAAAACATTGGGAATTTTCAACAATTCTATTAATAAAGTTTGACTGAGTGACTGATCTCAGTATTTCCCAACTACTGTGGTGCCGGAAATAACCCACTTTAAAGTTAATTGGTCTAAAACATGCTATTGTCGAGTGTCAGTACTGGATTCTAGTGATGGTCCATTCTATTAGTTTGTGGAAACACACAGAGAAACTGTCATAAAGGCGAATGAAAGACCCTCAAAGGTGAACTTCCAGCCTTTTCTGAAATATCAAGAGCAGAGTCACTGCTAGACAAAGGTACCTGGTGTGCTGCACTGAATTGCAAATGTAGTTGATAGCTCTGGGAGCGGGGCGGAGGGGCGCATTTAGGTTTCTGTATTCTGTCTGGCAGCGACATGCTGTGACGGCGGTGAAACACCAACGTTAAAGTCAGTTCTACGAGTAAAACAGCATGGCATTTGCCAGTAAATTAGCAGCCTGACATTAAAACTGGTTAAAAATTGTTTAGACAGCAAATAGCTGCACCTCACCTCCGACTGGACTACCGATCGACTGAAACAATATTTAATTAATAAATGAAGACGAACGTCGCTGCTTCAAAGTTCAGATCAGGAAATAATCCGCCCTGTTCAAACTGAGTGGACTCGTAATGAATTCAACTAGTTTTAATGTCAGGTTTTTTAATATGCGTGTTGACTTCCTTCTAAGATGGCAACGTGATCAAGTGATAAGGTTTCCTTGATGAGGCTCAGAATGGCTTCATTGAAATAACAATAGGGCCATTCACAGCTTACTAAAGGTACTCACAGTCATGAATGTTCTAGCTAGTGGACGGATAGCGCAACTACAGCCACTAGTTTTTTAAATCTATTTTAATATTTTTTATTATATGCGCCTTATAATCCGGTGCACCTTATATATAAAATAAAGTATAAAATAAACAATTAATTAAAGGTGCGCCTTATAATCCAGTGCGCCTTATAGTGCAGAAAATACTGTATTTAAATATTCATACCAGACACATCATTATTAAGTCTGATATAATAAATATATTCACATAGTCGATGAAAGCAGCAAAAAAGCTAACTAGACTTCATCTTCCCAGGAGCTTGCTTCTGTAAAATGACCAAGCCTTCCAGTTGTCAGATGTGCTCACTCCAGCTTCTCCTTAGTCCAAGGTCTTTCCAGGGTCTCCTCTGAGCGAATGTTACCAGCACACCTTGAAACAGAAGTCCCAGTGGGCCTCGTAACACAGTGCCTGACCCATCTCAGACAAGACCTGTGAACTCACTCTGACACCTTTGGAGATCGCTGAGCTTGCTTTCTCAGTCAAAGTGATTATACTTTTATATAGAATTTCAGTAAAAACCCCAATCTCATTTATTCCTTCAGTAACCTACCTACTGTGATTGGCAATACATGCAATTCAGAGCTGGAGTCTGATCGAGTAAAGTGAGAGCCTTCTCATCCAGATGGATAGCTAGTTCTCTAAAATAAGAATTTCAGGGTAATGCCACACTATCCACAGTGAGAGATCCATTCCTTTCTGTGCTCATTTTACTCTCTTCTGTACAAATTGACTCTAAAGAGAGGGGCCACATTTTGAACCAAAGATACAAAGATATAAATATGACTGATGAACTCAATCTGGAACCTAATCATCATGGAATCAGGAAGTTGCTAAGTGGTCTTTGTGACTTTTTTCCTCATAAAAAGTTGCTAATGATCTGTGGATGGCAAGCATAAAACTCCTATTTAACATCTGTCTCATTTGACAAAGATGCAGAATTAATACTCGGAGTGTGACTCTATTGTGGCTGCATCCACACACAGACGCACGCGCACGCACGCACGCACGCACGCACACACACACACACACACACATACACATACACACACACACCAACAAAATTTAATGAAAAAATGACAATGTCCGTGTTCTTCCACATCAGATCAGATAAAACATAGAAGAGAAAATCATCAGAGCTTTAGGTGTAACTTAAACTGAAGACATATGGATACGCAAAGCCACCCGATTTGACACCACATAACAAAATCACACAAATAAAAACAGTACATTAACCCTTAAAGCCCAGAGCTATTTTAGCCATTTTTGGTACTTTTGATATTTGTCTCTATTACCACATTAAAAATGATTTAACATACCCATGCATGGTATATCTTCGGCACAACTTCAGCTATATGAAGAGATAGTTTTTATTTCCCTATAACTTACTACATTGACATATTGGGGCAAAATAGACACACACAGTCAAATTCGGAAATAGAAGATTTTTATGTTATTGCACATAAAAACCACAAACATGCTGATCAAATTGATTTTGAAGTCTAAAAAGGTTGCCATAGGCTTCTGACATAATTATATACAGTTTGTGTCATTTGTGCTACTCTTCAAAGGAGTTTTTTGGGCCAAAATAGACATTCGAAAATGGACCAAATTGTATTTTATTGTACATAAAAACCAAAAAAATGCTCATTGAATTTGATTTTGAACTCAAAAAAGGTTGCCATAGGCTTCTAACATAACTACATGTAGTTTGTGTCACTTGTGCCACTCTTGAAAGACTATGTGCAGGATTCGCGCATAAAAATGCGTAAATCGTGCGCATAGTCGTTTGCTTTCATGTAGACGTCACATGACAAGATGTACCAATCATGGTACATGTTTGCAGCACGTGACAAGCATGTACCAATCGCAAAACGTGTCTACATCACGTGAATACATGCACCACCGCTTGTCCAATGGCGAGTACACGGGTAGAAACACGGTGTCTGCCGTCTGACGATAAGGAGCTGTTTGAAGCGCTGTTCTTAGATCAAATGTAAACGATCATATCTCTGGTTTTCCGGGGTCAATCGGCTCCAAATAAAAACTGGAAGAAAGTTTCACATCTCTACTGTCACATAAACATGAGCGCAGCAATCCACATGACAGACTTTATTTGTTAAGAATGGTTTAAAAACGTCATGCTCTCTGATCGGGTTAATATAACAGTAACAACAACAGAGATGATGGGCTGCTTGTTCATTAACTTATGCAAAGAAAAGTCAGCATCAAAGTCCAACACCTGACTTGAATGTACCTAACAAATCAACTGAGGCTGAAACAGGTTTGTAAACCTCAAATCTAGATCACTGAGTCATATCTAGTTTCAAGTAGTTAAGATGATTGGAAGTGCAAGTTGGTCGGGAGATTGAACATCGGTCAAAATCAATCACCTGTAGCAAACAGTAATGATGTTACATTTGACAGACAGATGGACAGATGACGATGAGGATAGATAGATAGATAGATAGATAGATAGATAGATAGATAGATAGATAGATAGATAGATAGATAGATAGATACATAGATACATAGATACATAGATACATAGATACATAGATATGATTGTGCTGGATGCTGAACATGCAGCAGCATTCTCTTTATAATAATAGTCTCGAGCAATAACTGCAGGTGGTGTATGGTTGTCACGGTGATGAATAGTCTCCAGGGCAACACAGGAAGTCCATCTGGGGAGAAATCTCAAAGAGGAAGTAGATAAAATAGATTGAGGAGACACAGTTGCTACCTGATTTATTCATTCTCATCCATCATCTAAAACTCACATCTCTTTGTGAGTAAATGGCCTATAAACTATTTTGTGTTGTTATGGCCACAGAACAAAAGTAGCAGCAAAGCAAGAGCTCATATAAGACAAAAAGGCAGCCAATCATTTTGGCTATTGGAATGAGGAAAACAAATATAGTACTTTCAAGTGTATTTGTGACCAGCAGCAACAAATAAAACTGGTTAAGCACGACTTTTTGATCTCTTTCACTCGCTCCCTATTTTCTGATAGCCTTCTAAATTTGTCTCCTTCTTTTGCCTGTTTTTCCCTCCCCACAATTTCCACAAAAAACAACACAACAGTTTTTTTTTCCATTCTATTTCAGAATTTGTGAACCAGCAGTTGAGGTTTTAAGTCCTCTCAATGACCACAGCCATATGGTATCCCAGTGGATTCAATGTGATAGTGAATGTGTTATGGTGATTTTTTTGTATTCCCACTAAAATTTCTTTGTACCCCCATGTTAATCTATTTAATAATAATGGATTCAATTTATATATAGCGCTTTTCTAGGCACTCAACGACGCTTTTACAGTGGATCCATTATTCATTCACTCCTCATTCGTACTAGGTGATGGTAAACTACAGTACATGTGAGCCACAGCTGCCCTGGGGCAGACTGACGTAAACATGGATGCCAATTCTGCGCCAATGGCCTCTCCAACCACCACCAGAATAGTCACACACATTCACACACCAGTGAGTCCCTCACTGGAGGCAAGGAGGGTAGAGGGTCTTGCCCTAGGACACAACGACGAGTGACTGGAGGAAAGGGAGCAGGAATTGAGCCACCAATCCTACAATCATTGGATGACCTGCTCTACCACTGAGCCACTGCTGCCCCGTATGTGTGTAACAAATTTACTGCTCATGCATATGTATAATCTATTCTATCTTATTGATTAGCGAACAACCCAAACTTGTGTTCACATGAAGATCAAAAGGAATTTTTAATATCAGAGTAAAAATGGCTTATCTTTTTTGTGTTTGTTCATGACAGGTGTTGTGCACTTGTGTGCACATGCAGTATACAAAAGGGAACCTTTATTCTGGAATCTATAACTTAGCAAGAAGGAATGGACTCCAAATGCCTGTGTAATTTAAATGTTTTTCTTTTTTGCTGTCAAGGAAAACCATGAATAAATCATTAAAGACAATAATAAATGTTATTGGTTTCTTTCATATATGAATCAACAAATTTGATAAGTATGTCAATAATGACCATTAGACTATGACCTTCTCTGTCAGCGTTTTTTAGACAGCAAACAGATGGAATTTTCTTTTGGAGAAATAATGCTTCTCTTACTATCTATCTGATAAAAATTTGTACGATTTGTTCTATGAGGCATTGAATCTGTTGTGACTTCTCGTGCTGGGTGGTAAGAATCGAAAATGTGAGGTTTTGTATAAAATCTGAAAATATTTTTTGTTTACTGCCCCTTGCTTGCTGTTTGAAAGGAATGCTTTCCTATTTGTGATGCCTGTTTTCAGGCTATTTTTTGTTCTTGTTATCTTGCACCTGCAAAACTGCATCTTTGGCATTTTAAAAAAAAAAGTGAAGGGGAAAAGTCTTGCTTACTGAATTGGTGCCAGATTCAATCCATGGCACTAGGAATTACAAAAGAAATCAGATGTCACTGTGGTGTTTCGAATCAACATGTTTCTTGAAAACATGACTGATATCATTTAGTAGACATCATACATATATCATACACACATCTTCTTACCGCTTTATCCACTATAATGGGGAGCCTGAGCCTATCCGTGCTGACTAAGAGCGCGGGGCAGGGGAAATCCGGGGTGCGATGCCAGTGCACCACGGTGTCACACAGAGACACAGACAACCATGCACGCACACACTCACACACTAGGGGCAATTTAGAACGGCCAATTAACCTGAAGTGCATGTTTCTTGGGCGTGGAAGGAAGCTGGAGAACCCAGAGAGAACCCACACAGACACGGGGAGAACATGCAAACTCCGCACAGAGTGGGACTCGAACCCGTAACTGCCTTGCTGTGCTGCTACAGTGCTATCCACTGCGCCAACATGCCGCCAAGTGTTTATTCATTTATAGATAAAATGACTTGATTTTTTTCAACACTTGAATTTATCTATAATTCTATTTATTTTGAGTGTTTCTTTGAAATAATATCTCCTGTGGTTTCGAACCCCAGACATGGCGGACACTATCCAGTGAGGGTCCTTAGGCAAGACCCTTAATGCTATACCAGCCTACCTCAAACATGAATGAACACAATAAAGACAGAGTCATTCCGGCTCGGACGTCGCTCGGATTAACAAGGTCCGCGTCAGATGCTAGGGAACCAGGGCAATCTGATGACAAATGGGTTACTGGAACAAGACACACATGGACAAGGGCAGAGAATACGGATTTGTTGGAATGCTACTACACAAGTAATCCCTGAGAGAGGGGATATATGGGGTGGACGTGGGACCAATGGATGCTTCGAAACCCACAATCAAGGCTAACAAAGAAACAGCTAGCCCAGTGTTAAAACATCCGTAACCGAAAACTGCTGTCAGAACTAGAGATCGATGAAATACTACAATCCCTCTTGTAGTCCTGGCTCCCTCTTGCTACAGCAAGAGGGAGCCAGGACGCCAGGTCAGTGGGGGGATATCACCCCCCACAATCCGAGATTGGGTACCAAGCCCCAAGAGACATACACAGCCTCAATACAAGAGCTGCTGACCTGAGAAGGAAGATCGTGACCCAAATGGAAACCTGGAGCCTCTGACAAATACCGAAGCTAAATTGTCAAATACCTCCAGACGATCTGCTTGAAGATGTGAATGCTGCAAAAAGAACCATCCCCACAGGGAGCATAACTGAGACCAACAAGCTGATCCACAGTACAGCAACAGTAATCCTCGAGATGCTGGGATATAAGATCAACACAGGGCATAACAAACAATACCCTCCATGGAAGAGACGATTAGAGACCAAGATAAAGGCGACACGGAGAGAAGTCAGCCAGCTAGCCGAGCTACAGAAGGGGAACATGGTAAATAAAGGGGTACCCAGGAAATACAGCAAGCTCTCCATACCTGAAGCACTCGAAACTGCCAAACAGAGACACACGGCTCTGGCTACCCGACTGAAGAGACACACCAAGGAGATTGAGGCCAGGAGAATTAACAAGACCTTCTCCACTCAACCAGCAAAGGTGTACTCTCAGTGGCAGGGAAATAGCATCCGGCCAGACCCACCAAGAGCTGAGGTGGAGAAATACTGGAAGGGCATATGGGAAAGAGAAGCATCACACAACACTGATGCCCAGTAGCAAGTGGACCTGAGGACTGACCAAAGCTGCCTCCCAGAACAAGAACCAGTAACCATCTCAATGGTGGACATCCAAGAAAGAGTGTCAAAGATGAAGAGTTGGTCAGCACCGGGCCCGGATATGATCCATACATACTGGCTAAAGAAGCTGATAGCACTTCATGAGCGTCTAGCAGCACAGATGAACCAGCTGCTAAGGGATGGGACGCACCTAGAATGGTTGACTGAAGGCAGGACAGTCCTGATCATGAAAGACCCACAGAAGGGATCTACCCCATCCAACTACCGGCCAATAAGCTGTCTCAGTACAACATGGAAGCTCCTGTCAGGCATCATAGCGGCTAAGATGAGTAGGCGCATGGATCAATATATGAGCAGGGCACAGAAAGGAGTTGGTAGTAACACTAGGGGAGCCAAGCACCAGCTACTGGTGGACAGAGCAGTACACAGAGACTGTAAGAATAGGCAGACCAACTTGTGCACCGCCTGGATAAATTACCAGAAAGCTTACAATTCAATGCCACACACGTGGATACTGGAATGTCTGGAACTGTATAAGATCAACAGGACACTAAGAGCCTTCATCAAGAACTCAATGGGGAAGTGGAAGACAACCCTGGAGACTAACTCCAAGCCAATTGCCCAAGTTAACATCAAGTGTGGCATATACCAAGGGGATGCACTATCACCACTGCTGTTCTGCATAGGCCTGGACCCCCTCAGTCACATCATCACAAAGAGTGGCTACGGATACTGATTCCGAAGTGGAACAACAATCAGCCATCTCCTCTACATGGATGACATCAAGCTGTATGCCAGGAATGAGCGAGAAATTGACTCACTGATCCACACCACCAGGATCTACAGTGACGACATAGGGATGTCATTCGGATTAGACAAATGTGGCCGGATGGTATCAAGAAGAGGCAAGATGATCAGAACTGAAGGGGTTGACCTACGAGGAGGCGGGATAGAAGACAGCAAGGACAGCTACAAATACCTTGGAATCCCACAGGCTAATGGCAACCATGAGGAGGCTGCAAGGAAGTCATCCACAGCCAAATACCTCCAGAGAGTAAGGCAAGTCCTGAGAAGTCAGCTGAATGGCAAGAACAAGGTCCGAGCCATCAACATGTATGCACTGCCTGTCATCAGATACCCCGCTGGGATCATAAGCTGGCCAAAGGAGGAGATAGACGCCACAGACATCAAGATGAGAAAGCTCCTCATCATGCATGGAGGGTTTCACCCCAAGTCCAGCACCCTGAGGCTGTACACTAAGTGGAGAGAGGGAGGCCGAGGACTAGTGAGCATCAGGGCCACTGTCCAGGATGAGACATCAAAAATCCAAGAGTGCATCAGGAAGATGACAGATGAACTGCTCAGTGAATGCCTTAGACAGCAGAAACCTGAGGAGGAGACAACATGGAGGGACAAGCCCCTACACAGCATGTACCACCGTCAGATAGAGGAAGTGGCTGATATCAAGAAGTGTACAGGAACATCTGTACCCAGTATGGACTAGAAGTACCCAAATCCCGATGGGACATACCACCGAAGGTGGTTGAGAACGACAAGGCTAAGATCCTGTGGGACTTCAGCTTCCAGACCGACAAACAGCTGCTGGCTACCAGACCGGACATAGTGGTGATGGACAAAAAGCAGAAGAGAGCAATGGAGATAGATGTGGCGATTCCAGCTGACACCAACATCAGGAAGAAGGAACATGAAAAGATTGAGAAATATCAAGGGTTGAAAGAACAGCTGGAACAGATGTGGAAGGTCAAGGTTAATGTGGTCCCCTTGGTAGTAGGAGCACTTGGGGCAGTGACCCCCAAACTGGAAGAGTGGCTCCAGCAGATTCCTCGAACAACATCTGAAGCCTCAGTCCAGAAGAGCGCAGTCCTAGGAACAGCTAAGATACTGCGCAGAACCCTCAGACTCCCAGGCCTCTGGTAGAGTACACAAGCTTGAGGATGACACACAGATACCATCCCACAAGGGTGAGAGGGACATTTATTTATCATGGCAGCACAAGATAAGGCATATATATATATATATATATATATATATATATATATATATAATGCCCAGTGAGCACGGGGTAAGGAGACCCATCTGCCAACCAACAACCCCCCTCCACCCCACCCCCCAATGCCCCGCCCCCATTCGCCACGCCCACATTCCACTCGATCCCCCATCCCCCGGAGACAGGAAGGCCCCCCGCAGCCCATGGGGTCAGCTGCAGGGACCGAGCGACAAGTGACCCAGCCCCCTCCTCAACGGCGAGTCAGTGGCCATGACCGACAACCAGCGATCCCCAACCGGCAGCTGTCGACAACCATCAACAGCCATGAAACGCCCGCAACCAAGCCCAATTCCATAATAACCCAAGCCGAGCCGCGGGGCCCAGACCTAGCAGCCTGTTCCCAATGGAAGTCCCCAGCCATAGGCCCCAGAGGCCCGAGCCCCACCAGAAGTGCCATCTCATGTGGAGTCATCGCTACCCTCCCTGTTAATATGCGTCACCGATTCCCAACAAGGAAGCATTCTCCGGACCCTGTTCTACTGTGCTACTCTTTGTGGAATGCAGTGTATTTAAAGTCTAGAGGGAAGCACAGCGCTGTCCAGACTCCTCCAGACACCGCAGGGTGTCTGGAGGAGTCTGGAGTCCAAAGTGTTTGTGTTGCAAAATTTGTCTCTTTAATATGTTTTGAAAATGGGATAACTTTACTTGGATTTTCCAATGTAGTGATAATGGAGACCAAAGATGCAAAGGTAGCAACATTATTAAATTTCACATGAATCTGGAGACAGCATGAAAACATGCCTTTTTCATCAAATTCAAAACCTACAGATATTAATATACAGAGTGTGATATTTATGGTCAAATGTCACATATTTGAAAAATGTGTCAGTCCTGATCAAGCTTTATGAGACTCACTTATATGACCCTCTGACAAATGTCTCTTTATAACTATATGTCCTCATACTTTTCTTCATACCAGGTCTTAAAATGCAGACACCTGTTTCTGAACCCATGCCTTTGTAGCATGTAATATGAGAAGACAGTGTGTTGATTCTTACGTACAAAAAAACCCACAACTAAAAAAAAACTTTGGTTTAGAGAAGGATCATTTGTTACAAACAGGACAGATGCTCTCATGTGTGACCCTTCACTTGACCCCTCTGATCATCATATATTGATGCATAATTTCATAGTGGAGTGAGTTTAAATCCTAGTACATCTTAACAAGATTCAAAAAAGTTCCTATTGCATCTGCATGAGAGACAGAGGGAACTGAAAAAATGTCAGCGTTTGATGCCCTGGGAATGAGACCGGTCTGCTATCTCCACCTGTCTAAGTTTGTAGCTGTCTGTCTCTCAACTTTTCATGGATATCAACCCACATGTCTTCTTTCATGTCTAGTTATCTATATGGCTATGCTGCATTTTCATCTATCTGTCTGGCTAGGAATTTAATACCATCCATCAGTCTGTTCCTTCTATTCATCCAACCCTGCGCAACATCACTTTCTGACACAGATAAAACCCTTGACCAAATTCCTTTCATCTATCTTCTTTTTCCCCACAATGTCACCATCATCTTATTTCAGATAAGCAAAAGTATTTTTTTTTATTTTGGTATGTATCCTCACTGTACTCATTATCAACGCACAATTGGAATTTCAAATTTCCTACAACTATTAGCTTAATGAATAAAAATTTGTATTTGGCACAAAGATAATACATTGGAGAAAGCAATGCTAGCATTCATCATTGTGTTACCACCCTGTGGAAAAGATGTTTAAGCTAATTTTGATGATGGTGAATATAGCTATGCATGTGTTAGACTTTGTGAGGAGGCAATCCATTTTTAAGCCAATGGCATGTGTTAAACAGTGCAACGAGTTACCCCCACAGGATATCACAATTATGAGAGTAGAAAAAAATTGCGTTATCAAGAAAGCATTAAAGAAGAGACAAGATAACCACAAATCTATTAAGGTATTAAAGATATGTTTCTATTGCTAAAACCACACCCTACCTATTTTTTTTTGTTTCACATTGGTAGTTTTAGATCCTATTCCTTTGAGAATTTATCGGAGGTACTTAAATAATTTGAATTAAATTTGATATGAATTTTCGAAAGAGGGAATTGCATTGAGTTTGCCTATTCACTTGTGTATGGACTGAGCCCATGCTCCAAGTATTGAACTGTAGAACACATAAAACAAATTCATTGATTCATTTTCTCAACCAGCTTCATTTGCTTGCTCAGGGAGCTGGAGCCTATTGCAGCTTGTCTTAGTATGTGAAGCAGGGAAAACTCCGGGCACGACGCCAGTGCACCGCAGAGCTACAGACAAACATACAAACACGCACACACACACTCATTCCTACTGTCAATCTGGAACTGGTCAATTAATCTGAAGCGCATGTTTTTGGATGTGGGAGGAAACCAAACAACCCGGACAGAAACCACGCAGACACGGGGAGAGCATGCAAACTCTGCACAGACCTGGAACTGCCTTGCTGTGCGGTGACAGCGCTACCCACTGCGCCACCATGCCGCCATAAAACAAATTAGAATAGTGAATATGAAGAACACGTCAGGTATGGTAATATTTTGCTAGTCAAAAGCAGAGCTAAGATTGAAGTGTGACAATAGATCATGAAAAAAAAAACTTCTTAAATTCAAAACTATTGTCCTTCACAAAAATGACATACTATATTGATGTGACTGTTGGTCACAGTAGAACTATTTCCTCACTGGTTTTTATTACTTACTTGAGAGTGTGTTATTTCTTCCATTTTTCAGTTTGTTTGAATGAAGTGTCACAGTTATGCTGAGAGAAAAACAGAGAGAGAAAAAATAGAATCAGTAAGAAAGTAACACAAGATGTACAAATTTAGAAGACGAAGCACTAATGATAGAGAGGGGGATGCTGGAAAGGAAAAGTGGATTGTTTATGTCACTTTTGGATGACAGGCTGTGTGTCACCACTGGGCACTCTGCCTCATTCCTCTGGAGAGACTGACACTGGGACAGGGGCTGTCAACAGGCTGACTCCTCTGCTGGATCTATTGTGTGTGTGTGTGTGTGTGTGTGTGTGTGTGTGTGTGTGTGTGTGTGTGTGTGTGTGTGTGTGTGTGTGTGTGTGTGTGTGTGTGTGTGTGTGTGTGTGTGTGTGTGTGTGTGTGTGTGTGTGTGTGTGTGTGTGTGTGTGTGTGTGTGTACGTGTGTGCGTGTGTGCGTGTGTGTGTACATCACTGAACATGTCAGGGTTTCCATACCTTCAGTTATGTGTCATGCATTGCTGGTTGTCTTGTTAGTTTGTGTGCTAACCTGTGTATGCATGTGTTTTGTTTTGTTTTTGAATAGTGGCACAGTTTAATAGTGCAGACCTAAGCTGGTTGCAGACCGACAGTTATGAACTCTCCCTGAGGACAGATGCAAGAGACCAGCTTTCATTCCTTCTCCTTCTAGCTATGCATGTACTTTTTCTGGTTTTATACTTTACGCAGCGAAAAAAGTGAAACGACTGCAT